>NC_057734.1:53813847-53842926 GCF_004010195.1 Chiloscyllium plagiosum
ATCAGCATCGTCCCACTCAATCAGTATAATCCCACACTCTTAGTATCGTCCCACTCCATCAGCCTAGCCCCACTGATTTAGCATTGTCCCACTCTATCAGAATTTCCCACTCTACCAGCATCGTCCTACTCTAGCAGCAATGTCCCACTCTATCATCATCGTCCCACTCTATCAGCGTTGTCCCAATCTATCAGCATTGTCCCACTCTATAAGCATCTTCCCACTAGATCAGCGTTGTCCCACTCAATCAGTATCATCCACTGAATCAGCATCGTCCCACTCAACCAGTATCATCCACTGAATCAGCATCGTCCCACTCAATCAGTATCATCCACTGAATCAGCATTGTCCCACTCTATCTGCAATGTCCCTCTAAATCAGCGTCTTCCCATTCTATCGGCATCGCCCCACTCTGTCAGCACTGTCCCACTCGATCAGCATCGTACCCCTCTACCAGCATCGTCCCACTGAATCAGCAATTTCCCACTCTATCAGCATTGTCTCACTCTATCAGCAATGTCCCACTCTGCCCCTGGTTTGGAAACAGGCCCTTCGGTCCAACAAGTCCACACTGACCCCACCAAGAGTAACACACCCAGACTCATTCCCCTCCTCGATATTTATCCCTGACGAATGCATCTAACCTGCACATGCTTGAACACTATTGGCAATTTCGCATAACCAATTCACCTAACCTGCACATCTTGGGATTGTGGGAGGAAACCAGACCAAACCCGCACAGACACAGGAAGAATGTGCAAACCCCACACAGACGGTCACCCAAGGCTGGAATCGTACCTGGGACCCTGGCGCTGTGAGGCAGCAGTGCTAACCACTGAGCCACCGTGCTTGTCACTATTCTTGAAAGGAAAGATCCCAGCCTTGGTCACCCATTTAAACGGCTTTGTCATTACTGTCACAAAGCTCCTGCTCAACATTTCGGCCACGTAAAAACAGTATTTTCCAAATATTTACTGTGGAGCATGAAATTTACATTTAAGAGCTACACCAGCAGCATGTAACTTTCAAACATCTGTCCAAATAAGAACAGAGGGAAGAATTGCAAAAGATACAAAGGTCACAATGGCCATTGAACTGAAGTAATCAATTTATCTAATGCAAAATGCACCACTTTGATTTGAAAATTAAATAATTACTCTTAAACAGAACGATAAAGGTGGGCAAGGGAACAATGACCATCAGAACGAGCTGTCCCTTGTCATTGGACAAAAGGTTTTAGACAATTGACTGACACAGTGCTCATCCCCTGTCCATGGAAATATGAGCTCACAACAAGCGCTGGATTCAGAGAGATGGAGTGAGAGGGCAGTCCTCATCAGAGTCGTCTACATCGAGCTGACCTCACTAGAGAGATGGAACTCAGACTTAAACAGGAGGGGAGGAAACCTGAGGGAAGATTTTCTTGCCACCTCGGAACTTTCGCTTTCAAGCCCAATACTTCAACTTCCCCTCCTTCATCGTCAGACCACGGCAACACGATGGTTGGAGGAAGAGCACCTCATCTTCCGCCGGGGAACCCTCCAACTACAAGGGATGAACTCAGATTTCTCTAGTTTCCTCATTTCCCCTCCCCCCACCTTGTCTCAGTCAATTCCCTCGAACTCAGCACCGCCTTCCTAACCTGCAATCTTCTTCCTGACCTCTCCGCCCCCACCCAGCTGTCTGACCTGTTGCGCTTTTCCAGCAACACATTTTCTGCTCTGATCTCCAGCATCTGCAGTCCTCACTTTCTCCTCCAGTATTAGAACTAGTCATTATAAACAATTCTGAGTCTGGTATTAACTCCAGCATATGCATTTTCCAGTTTGCATTCCTCAGAGTTGCAGTAAGTAGTATCATACCCAAATCTCCAAGATTATTGTAACTCAGTCCAAACAGAGTCAGAAACTTGATAAAATGGGTTGTATTTCACCATGAAGGAGAGAAACAGGAGCTGGTTGTACCTTGTGTCAGAAAAAACATCACTGGTGAACTGACTGAAGCTATGATTTAAACATGCAGAATTCCTTAACTGGTATTATGGCTGTAACTGAAAAGAAATAGAAACTAAAATCCAAAACATTTAACAAAAATAAATTCCATTGAAACAATGATTATTACATGCAGTTCTGGTTTCCATAATTAAGGAGGTAGATAATTGCTTTCAAGATGGTGTAACAATGGTTCAAGTAAACTGGTTCCTGAAATGACCCACTGAGCAAGAGCGGACACGGGACTGCAGGGTAAGTAAGGCTTTATATTTGGGTGGTTGCTTTCCCCGAAACACTACTCGGGCAGTGTCTCCCACCCATTATCCTCCTCGAACCAAAAACAAAGTTCAGTCGTCTCATTAGGAATTTTGAATAATGGCAATGGAGGTTAGGGCAGTTGAATGTTCCTTCTGCAGAATCGATAACGGCCATCATTAGTGTCCCTGCTGACTACATCAGTGCGAAGTGCACCCTACTCCCTCTCCTTGAAAACCACATCAGGGAACTGGAGCTGGATAAACTTTGGATCATTCAGGAGGTGGAAGGGGTTTTTGAGAGGAGTTACGGGGGGTAGTCACACCTCAGGTAAAAGAAGAAGTTAGATGGGTTACAGACAGGGAACAGAAAGGGAACCGGCAGGCAATGCAGGGATCTCCTGTGGCCATTCCCTCAACAATAGGTATACCGTTTTGGATAAGTGTTGGGGGGACTACTTACCAGGGGTAAGCAGTGGGGCACAGGGCTCTGGCACATATTCTGACCCTGCTGCTCAGAAGGGAAGGGGGAAGAGGAGCAGGGCAGTAGTCATTGGGGACTCCATAGTGAGGGGACAGATAGGAGGTTCTGTGGGGACGAGAGGGACTCGCCGTTGGTGTGTTGCCTCCCAGGTGCTAGGGTTCGTGATGTCTCTGGTTGTGTTTTGGGGATCCTTCGGGGGGAGGGGGAGCAGCCCCAAGTCGTAGTGCACATTGGCACCAATGACATAGGTTGGAAGAGGTGGGGATTTAAGGCAGAAATTCAGGGAGCTAGGACGGAAGCTTAGAACGAGGACAAACAGAGTTGTTGTCTCTGGTTTGCTGCCCGGGCCACGTGCTAGTGAGATGAGGAATAGGGAGAGAGAGGAGTTGAACATGTGGCTACAGGGATGATGCAGGAGGGAGAGTTTTGGATTCTTGGATAATTGTGACTTTTTCTGGGGAATGTGGGACCTCTATAAACAGGATGGTCTTTACCTGAACCAAAAGGATACCAATATCGTGGGAGGGATTTTTGCTAATACTCTTTGGGTGTGTTTTAACTAATTCAGTAGGGGGATGGGAACCAAAACTGTAGTTCAAGTATACAGGAGGTTGAGAGTAGTGAGGTCAGAAATAAAGTTTCAGAGTCTCAAGAAGGCACCAGCAAGCAGGAAGGTGGTTTGAAGCGTGTCTACTTCAACGCCAGGAGCCTCTGGAATAAGGTGGGTGAACTTGCAGCATGGGTTGGTACCTGGGACTTCGATGTTGGGGTCATGTCAGAGAATAGAGAAAATGGTAAAGGCTGGGGAGGGTGTTGGGGGGGCGCGTACGTCAAGGACGTACGGTTGCAGCAAGTACTTTTGAGGACTTGTCTGAGATAGTATGGCCTGAGGCTAGAAACAGCAAAGGAGAGGTCAAACTTTTGGGAGTTTAATTCCCGAATAGTTCCAGAGATGTAGAGGTTACGATAGTAAGGATGGTCCTCAATAAGAGCAAGAGCGACAGGTTAGTTTTTATGGGGTCTTTAACTTTCCAATTATTGACTGGGAATACTGTAGGAGAAAGTGAGGACTGCAGATGCTGGAGATCAGAGTTTAAAAATGTCTTGCTGGGAATACTGTAGTTCAAGTATTTGAGATGTGCCAGTTTTTATCCAATGTGTGCAGGAGGGTTTATGATACAGTATATAGTCAGGCCAACCAGAGGCGAGGACACAGTAGATTTGGTACAGGGTAATGAACCTGGCCTGATGTTAGATTTGGAGGTAGGTGAGCACTTTGGTGATAGTGACCACAATTCGGTTATGTTTACTTTAGTAATGGAAAGGGATAGGTATATACCACAGAGTAAGAGTTACAGCTGGGGGGAATTGCAATACAGTTAGGTAGGATATAGGATGCATAGGATGTGGAAGGAAATTGCAGGGGATGGGCACAGTTGGAATGTGGAGCTTATTGAAGGAGCAACTCCTGTGGATCCTGGATAAGTATGTACCTGCCAGGCAGGTAGGTTGTCGAGCATGGGAGTCTGGTTTACTAAGGAAGTTGAATCTCTTGTCAACAGGAAGAAGGCGGCTTATGTTAGGGTGAGATGTGGTGACTCAGTTAGGGCGCTTGAGATTTACAAGTTATCCAGGAAAGACCTAAAGTCCTCAGATGGGCTAGAAGGTGACATGAAGAGTTGTTGGTGGATAGGATCAAGGAAAACTCTAAGGCTTTCTCTAAGTATATCAGGAATAAAAGAATGACGAGAGTACGATTAGGACCAATCAAGGATAGTAGTGGGAAGTTGTATGTGGAGTCACAGGAGATAGGAGAAGCACTAAATGATTTTTTGTCAGTATTCACATGAGAAAAAGATAACATTCTTGGGGAGATTGTGAGATATAAGCTACTAGACTAGATGGGATTGAGTTTCACAAGGAGGAGGTGTTAGCAATTCTGGAACATGTCAAAATAGATAAGTCCCCTGGGCCAGATGGGATTTGTCCTAGGATACTTTGAGAAGCCAGGGAGGAGATTATTGAAACTTTGGCTTTGATCTTTATGTCGTCATTGTCTACAGGAATAGTGCCAGAAGTCTGGAGGACAGTAAATGGTGCTCCCTTGTTCAAGAAGGGAGTAGAGACTACCCTGGGTATTATAGACCAGTGAGCCTTACGTCGGTTATGGGTGAAGTGTTGGAAAAGGGTTAGAAGAGACAGGATTTATAATAATCTAGAAAGGAGTAATTTGATTAGGATAGTCAACATGGTTTTGCGAAGGCTGGTCGTGCGTTACAAATCTTATTGAGTTCTTGGAGAAGGTGACCAAACAGGTGGATGAGGATAAGCCGGTTGATGAGGTGTTTATGGATTTCAGTAAGGCATTTGTTATGGTTCCCCGTGGTAGGCTATTGCAGACAATACAAAGGTATGGGATGAGGGTGCTTTAACGGTTTGGATCAGAAATTGGCTAGCTGAAAGAAGGCAGAGGGTGCTGGTTGATGGGAAATACTCATCCTGGTGTTCATTTACTAGTGGGATACCGCAAGGATCTATTTTGTCATTTTTTCTAAATGACCTGGATGAGGGCATAGAAAGATGGGTTAGTACATTTGCGGATATCACTAAGGTCGGTAGAGTTGTGGATATTGACAAAGGATGTTGCTGATTACAGAGGAACATTGATACGATGCAGAGCTGGGCTCAGAGGTGGCAAATGGAGTTTAATGCAGAAAAGTGTGAGGTGATTCACGTTGGATGGAATAACAAGAATGTAGAGCTCTGGGCTAATTGTAAGGTTCTTTGTCATGTGGATGAGCAGAAGGATCTCGGTGACCATGTACACAGATCCTTGAAAGTTGCCACCCAGATTGACAGGGTTGTTAAGAAGGCATACAGTGTTTTAGCTTTTATTAATAGAGGATCGAGTTTCGGAACATTGAGGTCATGCTGCAGCTATACAAATCTCTGATGCGGCCGCACTTGGAGTATTGTGTACAGTTCTGGTCACCGCATTATAGGAAGGATGTGGAAAGGGTTCAGAGGACATTTACCAGGATGCTGCTTGGTATGGAGGGAAGGTCTTATGAGGAAAGGCTGGGTACTCGGACCTGTTTTCGTTAGAGAGAAGAAGGTTGAGAACTGACTTAATTGAAACATGTAAGATAATCAGAGGGTTGGATAGGGTGGACAGGGAGAGCCCTTTTCCTCGGATGGCGATGGCTAGCACAGGGGGACATAGTTTTAAATTATGGGGTGATAGATATAGAACAGATGTCAGAGGTAGTTTCTTTACTCAGAAAGTAGTAGGGGCTTGGAACACACTGCCCTCAACAGTAGTAGACTCGCCAACTTTTAAACGGCATTTAAATGGCCATTAGATAGATATATGGACGAGAACTGAAAGTATAGGTTAGATGGGCTTCAGATTGGTTCCACAGGTCGGCACATCATCGTGGACCAAAGGGCCTGTGTGCGCTGTAATGCTCTACGTTCTAAATGACCGGGTTGTCCTATGATATCCATCCGAGTCAAGTTGGCTTGATTTCGACAGCTTAGAAAATTAGAGGAAATCTCATTGAAACATAAAATTCCGAAGAGGTTTAGTAGGTTATATGCAGCATTATTTCCCCTAGTTATGGAATTTATAACCCAGAGCGTTTACATCAGGATAATGCACCAATCATCTAGGACTGAGATGAGGAGAAATTACTTGTCTGAAAATGTTGTAAATATTTAGGGGTTTTAATCCAGTGGACTAATTATTGTTCGAAAACCTGTCCCCCTCGAAGTTATGCAACAAGGAAATCTTATTCTATCCTATTACAAAGTTGAAATATACATGTTGTCCTGGTTTTGCGGAGGGTTATTGCCCACTTTATTGCCCTTGAAACAGGTGGACATTTACAGCAAGTGCAGATATTGTTAAATTTCATGGAAATTTCCATGATGGCCTAGTCCTGGTGGATCCTCATATGTGGAGGTATTATGGAAAAATCATGTGTCTAAAACTGACAGTTTTACAGGAGATTTTCCACTTCAGGAAAGAACACTGCGACAGCACAGATTCCTGGGATTGCTCCTTGTTATCCAATGTGCACCTGTGTTTGGAATATAAAGTCACCACAGGGGAATTGGAGCTTTACAGTAGCAGATGGTTTTTGAAATTCATGAACAACACTGGGACCACTTTTTAGGAATGAGACCAGAGGACAATCTTTTTCCATAATTACCAACATTTAAAAAAAATCATTCTCTTGGTTGGAAACCATTTGATTAATAATGATGACATATGTTGTGGTTCTGTTCGCCGAGCTGGGAATTTGTGTTGCAAACGTTTCGTCCCCTGTCTAGGTGAAATCCTCAGCGCTTGGGAGCCTCCTGCGAAGCGCTTCTGTGATGTTTCCTCCGGCATTTATAGTGGCCTGTCTCTGCCGCTTCCGGTTGTCAGTTCCAGCTGTCCGCTGCAGTGGCTGGTATATTGGGTCCAGGTCGATGTGTTTGTTGATAGAGTCTGTGGATGAGTGCCATGCCTCTAGGAATTCCCTAGGTGTTCTCTGTTCGGCTCGCCCTATAATGGTAGTGTTGTCCCAGTCGAATTTATGTTGCTTGTCAACTGCATGTGTGGCTACTAAGGATAGCTGGTCGTGTCGTTTCGTGGCTCGTTGTTGTTCATGGATACGGATCGTTGGCTGTCTTCCTGTTTGTCCGATGTAGTGTTTTGTGCAGTCCTTGCATGGGATTTTGTACACATCAACAAAAACATCGACTTGGACCCAATATACCGGCCACTACAGCGGACAGCTGGAACTGACAACCGGAAGCGGCGGAGACAGACCACTATAAATGCCGGAGGACACATCACAGAAGCGCTTCACAGGAGGCTCCAAAGCACTGAGGATGTCACCTGGACAGGGGACGAAACGTTTGCAACAAAAATTCCCAGCTCGGCGAACAGAACCACAACAACGAGCACCCGAGGTACAAATCTTCTCCCAAACTTTGAAATGTTGACATATATTTTACACATGTTCCTCTCAGTCTACTAAGATTAAATAGTCCTGTTTTGCCAGTTATTTGTACCTTCTCTTGTGTTTAGAATGTTTTGCAAATGTCCATGATGTATATTCTCCTCGTAAAACAATAGCACAAGCAATATTCTGCAACCAAATTATTCTCATCACTACAAAAATGTCAACACATCAATTTGTACATCATGCTGATTTTCTAACTTTAACTTTTACACAACGTATTTGATGAACTTTTGTTTTCGGACTGTCTCCCTTTTCTTGGGGTAGAAGGTACTTCTTCCTTTTATCATGAGGGCAACAACCTTATCTGCCAAGGTGAAGGATAATCCAAAGAGATTCTGCAAGTGCATTAAGATCAAAAGAGTAACTAAAGACAGAATAGGGCGGTTTAAATGTCAACAAGGTCGTCAACATGAGGAGAAGGGAGAGATAAAGAATATTTTGCATCAGTTTTTTTTTTGTGGAGAAAAAATGGAGGCTGTGGATCTCTGGCAAATAAATATTGATGCCTTGAAAACAATCTACATTACAGAGAGGAAAGCTGGAGGCCTTAAAAATTAAAAGATCAACAGATCTTTGGGACCTGATCCAGAGTATCCCAGGATGTTGTGGAAAGTTAAGGGATTGCATTGCCCCTTGCTGGGATATTTGCATCATCATGTACACACAAGGGTGAGGTGCTGGAGGACTGGAGGACGTTTAATGTTGTGCCTTTATGTAAGGAGAAGTATGGAAACTAATCGACCTGTGAGTCTGACAGCAGGGGTGGGTAAGTTGTTGAAAGGGATTCCGAGAAAGACCATTTATATGCATTTGGAGACAAACACACTTTAGGGATAGTCAGCATGGCTTTGGGCGTGCGAGATGGTGTCTCAAAAACGTGATTGAGGGCAGAGTCTGCATGGACTTCAGTAAAGCCTTTGACAATGTTTCACATGGTAAACTGATTAGGAAACTCAGATCACATGGGATTCAGGGAGAGCTTGCCATTTGGACACAAAATTGGATTGACGGTAGGAGAAGGTGGTGGTGGAGGGCTGCTTTTCAGACTAGACGCCTGTGACAATTGGGGTCCCACAGCGATTGATACTAGGTCCACATTTGCCTACCATTTATATAATGATTTGCATGAGAATTCAGGAGGCATGGTTAGGAGTGTTGAGGTTCTTGTTTAGACTGTGAACTGGAGACTCAGCGATGGTAAAATGACCTTGAGTCATCTTTATTCAGAGAACAGGTTTCTGAGCTGAAGCTTCAACATTGAGCTGAAGTGACTTTCATATAACAGATAGCTCATTAATATGATCAACATTTTCAGGATACAGGTATCAATTCATTGAAAAGTACTTGAACCTGTCCCATTCAGACAGGTAGTTCAGAATTGTCTGTTTAATTAAGTGGTTTAGACTAAACATAAACACTACAAAGTTAAAAATCAAACAACACCAGGTTTAATTGGAAGCACACTAGCTTTTGGAGCGACGCTCCTTCATCGGGTGATAGTGGAGGGCTCAATCCTAACACAGAATTTATAGCAAAAATTTACAGTATGATGTAACTGAAATTATACATTGAAAAATTGATTGTCTGTTAAGCCTTTCATCTGTTAGAATACAGTGATAGTTTCACTTCTTTCAAGTGTAAATCACAAAACCTTTTATTCAAAAAGTTTCATTCTCGGGTTAGCTGTTCACAAGGTGATAGCTGGACAATATGTTGAAGGTGTTGGCCCCCTGTGTTCTCTGTCTATGCCATGATGTTTACATTGATTCTAATCTAAAAAGTGAGATAACGGAGTTTTACATAAATTCATGCAGTTTTTGAGCTCAGCGTTCTACATGAATGCATACAGTTTTTGAGCAAAGTACAATATAACACTGCAAGTGCAAATTCACCCCAGAAAATATATGTGTGCATGTGGGTCTTTGTCTGTGTGTGTGTGTGTGTCTGTCTGGGTTGTGGGTAGTGGGTGTGCCGAACCTCAACTGCAGCAATGGTTTGTTTTAATTTGGTCTATTTTCTGATAGTTAAATATACTACAGAACCGCAGTTTTATGAATGAATGAATGAATGACACCCTGTTATAGAAGGGATTTATGAATGAGTAAATATAAAGTGCTTGAATGAGTTAATGAAAGGAACCCCACAGTAGGTTAGTGGATGACACCAACATTGGTGATACAGTTGACAGTGAAGAAGGTTAGCCATGATCAATTCGGATGATAGGCTGAAGTGGGTCAAATGGGCCGAGTGGCCATATTTGTTTCATATTTTGAATTGTTTTCGCCTGTGAGAGACCTTCACCAGGAGGGTGAACATTTTGTATAGTGACCCTCTTGCCACAGTCCTCCCCAATGATGGACGAGCTAGCAAATGTAATATTTGTAGGGGCAGTTGACAGAGCTGTGCCTTGCCACCTTTGCTTTTCACATTGGTGGTTGAACCGCTGGCAGAGGCAATATGCAGCGATCCTAATATAACTGCTCCAGAAGTGGGGACGGAGTCACAAAAAATCACATTATATGGATGACAGTCTCAGTGCCACACCTGATGCAATGCATCAATTTATTTGGTGGCTTCTTGGGTTATAAGATCAATTTTGCAAAGTCAGAGACGGTTCCCATACTCACGAGAGTGCCTGATCCTGAGGCTGGATCTCGGTTCCCTTTTAGTTCGTCACAGGAGAGCTTTTTCTACTGAGGCATATTTATTACTCTTTTATGTTCGGCTATTTAATGGCAGCTTTGCCCATTTATTCAACAGAATCAAGTTGGACCTTTGTAGATGGGAGGCGTTCTAAACTCTTGTATAGGTCAGATAGCCCTCACTAAAATGAGTATTCTGCCTCAGCTGTTGTATCCTATACGAATGCTTCATCTGCTTGTTACTAAACAAATATTTAGAATATTGAATGGCTGGTTCCATAATTTTATCTGATATCTCAAGCAGCCACAAAATTAAATTGATTAAATTGCAGTTATCTTACAGACTGGGAGGAGTGAGCCTTCCAGATATCAAGAACTATTAGGTACGTTCGTTGCTGTCTTACATGGATGATTGGGCCCGGGGGGACACTCACTCACTTTGTTTGGACAGCGAAGTATCTCAGGCAAGGTGACCCTTATTAACCTGCTGTTCTTAGACAAAATGAGAACAGTTAAGGAATAATACCATTGTTGAACACTCATCAATACTGTTAAAGCGTGGAGGGCAATGTGTCAAAGTGAAAGTAATATTGCCAAAACATCATTTCTGACAGGCTTAGTTGATATGACAGGCTTTCAGCCCGGGATGATGATCTCTGGGTTTAAATTATGGACAGCTAGGGGCTGTCCTGCCTGGATGGTTTATTTGAAGGGGACACACTGATGTCTTCTGAACAATTTGATCGGAAATATGAATTGTCCAGTCGGAACCTCTTTCATTTCTTTCAAATTAGAAACTCCATACGAAAAGAGACCACACTTCAAGCTGATCATTATAGGCGCGACATGGAGAAGAGGGTCTTGAGTGCTGAGGGCATATTATCTGTTCGCAAAACTTATCATCTATTGAGAGAGGGTCCCTCAGACAGACCGAATGGCTCTGTAAGGTATGGGAGAGGGAGATGTACATTGAGATCTCTTCTGAATTATGGGAAGCTATCTGCAAGATGGATCGTGATTTACCACAGATCCACGCTTGGTAACCGAAGATTCTCCACAGTGTCCATCCGGTCCCAGACCGCCTCACTAAATTTAAAGCAGGACCATCTCTAAATGTAAAGAGAGCGTGGGGGAGCTCACTCATTGCCTCTGGTCCTACCACCGATTGCGGGCATTCTGGAGTGCTGTGGTAGGTGACATAGACAAGGCCTTGGGAAGTAGATAGAAATGGACGCGTTTCAATTTTTCTTGGCTTTGTTAATTCACTTTTATTAGATGCATACATCAAAGGCTTTTCAGTATCCTAACTTTTTGTGCAAGAAAGAACATTCTGTTTTGGTCGGTGTCGGAAAATCCCCTGGGGCTGGCAGGCTGGCGTAAGCTAGTCATGGAGCACAACCCCTTGGAATTTCTGCCGAATATGGTATACCATAAAACTGAGAATTTCTATAAGTTGTGGCGACCTTTTTTGGACTACCTGGGTACAGATTTGTTCTCCATAGTAATAAGAACTTTGATATAGCCATGGTAATTCTACGTAATGTGTTCCCAGAGGGAATGAACTATGAACATATTAATACGTATAAACCTGTGCTCTCGATGATCGAGGGCTGTTGCTTTTTTTGCTAAGCTGTGTTACAATTGTTATCATTATTATTATTGGTAAGATTTTCCTGTTTTAAGCTTAGTTATTAGTTATTATTTATATATAGATATAATTAGCGGTTTTGTTTTTTATATTGATTTGATGTATTTGCTTTTGCATTCATCATAATATTCAAAAGAAACAAATCTTCTTTTTAATAAAAGTATATATTCTAAAAAGTGATAGAGCTGCTATTCTTGTTACTTAAGAGGCAGAATTATATTAACGCAGTTATGGAACAGGGCAGCCACCATTATCCAACCAATAAAATTTCAAGAAGGTAGCCAACCCATAACTTGACCAGTTCTTTGAAGCATGTATAAGGTAGATATTCCAGGAGTGATGCAGTTGCCCCAACAACTTAGTTATAAACTAAACAGAATTTACTTACAGACCACTTGAATGAAACACAAGCAAAAGAGAACCGAACTCAGAATAACAATCTGTCTGAAAAGCCCACCAAATCCATCACAACTTTACGATGCTATTCCAAATACTTGCAAACAAATATCTCCTTTTTAAAAACAGGTAATATCAAACACATGTTGTGACAGGGGAGAAGTCAGAGAGACGGAGCAAGTCAGCAAGGAACTACTCCTTTGGTTCCCCAGTAGCTTCTCTGGGTTCCCAGCTGAAACTTGACTAGCAGCTGCAAACACAGCGGGTTGCTAAAACCAAAACCCTGATCTGACCGAACGAATCACTTGCCTTTCGTTGTACAGTTGTTTTATAAAAACTCTTAAAAGCTTTAACGCTTTTTCAAGCAGATATTTCAAGAAATACCAGAACGTCTATCATTACAACCCCCTGAAAAAACAAACCAAGGAGACTACATAACCTTGATAATGGAGCAGCAGCAACTTCCTCCCAACCACCTCGCCCTTCAAAAAAAGCAACACCAATATCCAAAGATGACTTAATTTTTAAACCACTTAATCTTACACTGTTAGTACACTGCAAACCCCAAATACATTACTTTGACTATAATATGCAAACATGCACTATTACAATCTGTGTCAGTCTGCTTTACTGCTTTGCCACTTGAATGAGAACGGAATGCCTCCGTTTCTCATTCAAATTTCGACAATGTGTCAGCAATCACGTTTCTCGTCGTGCCACATGCACAAGTTTCAAATTGAATGCTTGTAACGGCAATCTCCATCTAAACAATCTGGAATTTTTGCCCGTAAGATTATCCACAAACTTCAGTCAGTTACGATCAGTCTATTTGATTGTCTCAGACACATTACCGGTAATATAAACATTGACATGTTGTAACGTTAACAGCAACCTCAAAGACTCCTTCTCAAATGTCAAATATTTCTCTTGGTAAATGCCCAGGTTCCTGGAGAAATACCCGATTGGTCTTCATATCTTCTTAGCATCTTCCTGATAGAGCATCACACTGACACCTACATCACATGCATCGATTGCCACATTGAATGACTTGGCAGAATTAGGCATGGTTAACACTGAGGCAGTTGTTAGCAGAACATGCCTTCTGACAGTTTGTCATCCACTGATTTTTGTTTTGCTTTTTCTCTGTAACGCAGTGAGTGTAGAAGCCATGCTGCTGACATTTGGTAAGAATTTCCGATAGGAAACTCTTACCAAATTAGTGGGTGGCACGGTGGCCCAGTGGTTAGCACTGCTGCCTCGCAGCGCCAGAGACCCGGGTTCATTTCCCGACTCAGGCGACTGACTGTGTGGAGTTTGCACATTCTCCCCGTGTCTGCGTGGGTTTCCTCCGGGTGCTCCGGTTTCCTCCCACAGTCCAAAGATGTGCAGGTCAGGTGAATTGGCCATACTAAATTGCCCGTAGTGTTAGGTAAGGGGTAAATGTAGGGCTATGGGTGGGTTTCGCTTCGGCGGGTCGGTGTGGACTTGTTGGGCCGAAGGGCCTGTTTCCACACTGTAATCTAATCTAATCTAAAAAAGAAACCATTCAATCCCAGTAATAATAGTATTGCTCTTTCTATCAATGTCTACGTCCAATAACGTGGCCCAGGAAGGCGACTTGGGCTTTGGCAAGTTCACTTTTACCCAAACTTATCATCAAGCCTGCTTCCCGAAGACGATTAAACAAATTTGAATAAAGGTGCAAATATTCCTTCCTCGTATGATTTAAATTCACTAGGTCATCAATATAAATGACACAATTTGGCATCTAGAAATAATCTTATTGGGTAGCCATTAAAATGTGGATGGCGCATTTTCGTAGCAAACAGCATGGCTTTAAACTGCCCTTCGGCAGTACAAAAGCTGAAATTATCTTTACTCTTTCTGAAAAAGTATCCTCTGAGAAAGTCAAAAATTAGAACTTTAATTTGCTCGCCTCATTGTTTCAACACAGTCTTCCCAATGTGGAATCAGATAGGCATCAATCTTTGTAACTGTGTTTTTTGCGATATTCCACACATTTCGCTTGGCTACCATCTGGTTTTGGTGCAATTAGTATGGGTGAGCTCCAGTCACTGTAGCTCACTTTGATTATGTCATCTTCGAGCATACATTCAATCTCCTCTTGCACCTCGACCCACTTCGGAAGATTATGCCGAATATCTGTATCATGCATAACTAGGTTAGTACTTCCCTGATTATGTCTGCTTAGCTCCCCATGTGATAGTAATAACTCTTTCAGATAATTTGGATTTTCCTCTGGAAGTTAATTCAATAATTTATCCCAATTTTTGATAACGTCTTCATTGTCCAACTTCATTTGAGGAATGTCCAGATCAGGATGCTCTGAATTTGGTTCTTCAGTATTGCAAACGATAGCTTAGTTTCATTTTGGTTTCTTTCCTTATAAAAAACATCTTTTGTGCATATTCATATGGCACACTCTATGAGATTTATTTCTGTCTCGAGTCCTTTCAAATAGTTTACCTCACTCACCTTTTTTCAACTTGATAAGATCCACTAAAACTTGATTTTAAAGATTCACATATCACTGGAAGTTGCACTAACACCTTATACACCTGAACCCCAAACTGAAAGGTTTTGGTTTTGTGTCTGCTTTTTGTTTCATTACATACTATGATAAGTTTAAATTTTGATTAGCCAGCTCCCCCACCCTGTTTGATCATTCCTTAAAAGCTGACAAATCGTCCAAACATGTAGTCTCTGAATTCGAACTTAGTAATTTTTGCTTTATCATTTTTAGTGGTTCTCTCACTTCCTGCCGAAAACCTAATCCAAATGGAGTGCATTTGGTCGATTTTTTTGGTGCATTTGTGATGGTAAAAATTGTAAATGGAATTCCGTTATCCTAATCATCTGGGGAATCTTGACTACATGCCTTTGATAGGGATTTTCACATCGGATGCCACCTTTCTAGCGCTCCCTGTGATTCTGGACAAAATGCAGAGGGTTTGAATTGTTGTATTCCTTAGGTATCCATAACTTCCTTGAATAACTTTGATATAAACTTTCACCCTTGATCAGATTGTATCTCTGTGGGTAGTTATTATCCAGTGAAAGATGTGAGTGACTCCTCGACAATCCTTTCAGCTGTGATATTGCACAATGGAATGATCTCTGGAAATGTGGTGGGCACATCCATTATTGCTATCAAATACTGATTCCAATTGTTTGTTTTGGGTAGATGTTCTATTCAATCAATTAAGACCCATTTAAAATGTTCTTCAAATACATCCTTGTGCAGTTAAGGCCAGTAAAAATGTATTTTAGTTTAATTTTTTCTCACTCTTAAATGACTTCCAGAGAGAGGGCCTCCCAACTCAAGTAACAGCACCTGGTCTCAAAATGGGCACACTGATGAATGGCAAGAGGTTGGAGGTGTGCCAACTCAGGTGGAGAATGAGTACTTGCTCCCTTTCCCTTTACCACCTGACACTTGTAGCCATTGTCAGATTATTTATATCTGGGCTGAACAAATTCTTGTCATCGAATGTGAAATTCTGTCTTGGCAGAAGGAAGGAGATCAACTGATCGGAGTACGACTACTGTCTCGGGAATGAAGACTCCTCAAATGATTATGTGATCAATAACTGGACAGGGTGTGTGGACAGGGTGGATCAAGGCAGGTTGCAACTAATTGACAAAACTAGGGGACAGAGTATTAAGAGGAAGTTCTCTATTTTTTTCAGTCTGTAATCAGTCAGTGAGAAGGATTCCAGATCCTGCAAGTTCTTAGAATTGTGGAGTTAGAAGAACATTTACTGTTACGATTTGAAAATCATTTGGTTTATTGGTTGAATCTTCACATCTGCACTGATCTTCGTTCAGTAACGAAATCTTGTTCTGTTTCTCTGCTAGTCAATGCTGACTTCCTTTTCCTTCACGCCCAGTTAATCAATCACAACATTCTTCCCCCGCTCATTATCGCGTCGTACGATGGCCGAATAACTGCTATCCTGAAGATCTTCAGAACATGGAAAGTTACTTCTCTGGAGGTGAAGATGTGACCCTGTAATGAATCAAATGAAATTAAACCAAATCAAAATCAAGTCACCCCCTGAGCACGCAATAGAGGAAGGGAAGAAGAGGGAAATGTGACAGATGCTGCAGCGTCGCCAACATTGGGAAAGATCAGAGCAAGTTCGAACCTGATGATATTCCTCTGGACATGGCCGTTCAAAGTCTGAATGGTTACCTCGTGAATTAAATATTTCAACGACCACGATAAAGGATAGTGGTCAGGATGGTTGGAGTTGATGTTAAACAATTTGAATATTCAGGACAGGTTGTGTGGAACACATAGACATTTAGTTCAGCTGAGTAGTTCACTGTGGAAAACCTTATGACATAGCAATAGTATCTCTAGTTTAAAGCTGGAAAACCTGTCTTCAAATCCCACCTTCCTTGAGGTGTATCACTGTCCGTTTAAACCAGTTAATTGCATCCGTTGTAATTGTGGAGTAGTCATAACATCTCTGGAACATAAAGTTGAAGTTTCACCTCTCCCATAAGTGTCTTAGAACACTTTGAGTCATGTTGATTGAAGTATAATGTTAGATGATTAATGGGGAGATTCCACCAAAGTGATACACCACATGGTTGAATAATCTGGTGATGCTGGCATTGTGAAATCGATGACAAGATGACTAATGCACAGATCCAGATAATCCCCTGTGGGGCCTGGGCTAACATTTTACCATTGCAAATGGTGGAATTTGAACTCAATGTGTGTCTGGAATGAAATGCTTAATCCTGTCCATGAAACGAAAGGCATAAAAAATGCATTACGTCTGACTTGGGCTAGCCCACCTCCAACATAAATTATCTCCATTTATTGGCACCATATTGGCTCCCGGCAACACTGACGTCTACTTAAATTACTCAGCCGCTATCTCCAAGATGCACTTCAGAAAATCACTATATTTATGAGAAATCACCTTCTGTTCCCACCGTCACTAACAAGCACAGTGTAGCAGGGACATGGGAACACCTCCTTCTGCAATGTCCTCTCCGAGCCACTCCGCACTCGATTGGAAATTTCTCAACGTTCCTTCGCTGGGTTAAAATTCTGGAATATCAGTGTGAGTCCACACAGCACAAGGACTGCAGCAATTCATGTCTTTTTACCAGCACAATTACAGATGACCAATGAACGCTGCACTAGCCGGAAAATTGCACATTGCCGGTTCATTTTTTAAGACAATGATAAGGCAAATAGAGACTAAATATTCTCTGAGTAGATGAACAATTAATTTGTAAACATGCCGTTGCCTATTTCACCAAAGCAGTTCGTGCAGGCAGACTGAACACAGACTTACTGTCCTTCTGTAACAGGTATAATGGTTTCCTCAATATCTTTTAGTGACAAGCAGATGGAGCAGACTAGTATTCTCCTGTTTCAATGGAACAGGTTTCAGGAACTGCTGAACATTCTTCCATTCCTTTGTGACAGGATCAAGTGTAAGGTATTTGCTGTCAAGATTTATTTTGTCACTGTTAAGGAATTTAACAGTTTCTTTTTGTCTCTGTGCTGCAGTACAAATAGAGTTCATTGATATCAGCACTTCCCTCTTTCTCAAGATTGTGTGGATTAATGATCTCGTCTAATTGACAACAGATCAGAGGAACTGAACAATCTCCATCCATTCCAATGGGACATGCTGAATGGTCTTACTTGTTCAGTCATTTCCTTTTCTGTCAAAAAAATCAAGATGCTTTCTTGGACGCCTCGTGAAACGGTTCTTATGTTTAAATCAGAAGTGCTCAGTGTTCAGCAGCACCCTGCCTTCATGTGTGCTGATATTATCAATTTCTTTTCAGGTAGGGGTCCTGTACAAACAGTTAAGACTTGAGAAAAGGTTCCTCAAATGCAGGAATGGGTATTTACAATGCTGGTTTCAGTATTGCCTGAGGTTTGCCAATTACCTGACACGTATGACATTTCCAGCAAAATTTAACCACATCCTTATGCAGTAAAAATTGCTTTCGCATTTTAACCTGAGCTTTTCTCCGACTGGTCATTCATGTGCGAGCTGCAACACTGCATTTTTATAACCCACTTGAATATATGATAGTCTCCATTTCCTCATCAATACATCATTTTAAACGAGAAACATTTGGGAATACATGCCGATTCTTCTGCGTGCGTTTTTTGATACAATTACTTCACTTTTCTATCTTTCTGCTGTAGCACAGATAAATATATAAAAGATAAAAAATCCACTTTTCCCTCCATCTGTTCATGATTTGGCTCAAACATTCAATCAAACATGACTTCTGAAATCTCTACATTAACATTCTTCTCTTTATTTATGGAATTCTCCTCTTTTTTAAATAGGCAACTTTGTGATCTTGTTATCACACAGTCAAGAAAAAAAATCAAACGCTAACACTTCCTTTAAGAGCTCAGTTGCCTGATTCTCCACTGGCTTTTCGACTACAGTAGGCAGCACTCCTACCTGTGGGCCAGCCATATCGTTATAAAGCACAAATTGCATTCCTGAAGCTGATTTTCTCCAGTATTCATGGCAACACTTCTCCACTTTTCTCTTGACACTCCAATCTCACTCTTCATAATGGATCACTTCTCGTCATACCATGAATTCCATGGACACACACATTTCTCGGCAATATTCTGTCTACATTACATATCTCTTCATCCATCAACATCAAAGACTGATGTGACCTGCTTCATGTAACTTCTTTACCTGCTGCTCCTGGTCTATGCGGCCTTAAAATCATTGCAATATACAGCACAGAAACCGAACCTTTGGTTCAACATGTCCATGCCGACCAGATATTCCAACCCAATCTATTCACACCTGTCATCGCCCGGCCCATATCCCTCTAAACCCTTCCTGTTTATATACCTATCAAGATGACTTTTAAATTTTGCAATTACAATGGCCAAGATCTTTGATTTCTCACTCTCCACGGGAGAGTAAAACCTTTACTAACACCTTCCACCCCGACCTCAAATTTACCTGGACCGTCTCAGACTCCTCCCTCCCCTTCCTCGACCTCTCCATTTCTATCTCGGATGACTGAATCAACACGGACATTTACTATAAACCGACCGACTCCACAGCTACCTAGACTACAACTCCTCCCACACTCTGCCCCCTGTAAAAACACCATCCCACATTCCCACATCTCCGCCGCATCTGCTGCCAGGAGGACCAGATCCAATACCGAACAACCCAGATGGCCTCCTTCTTCAATGACCACAATTTCCCCCCAGACATGATTGACGATGATCTCCACCGCATCTCCTCCACTTCCCGCTCCTCCGCTCTTGAGCCCCGTCCCTCCAATCACTTCCAGGACAGAAACCCATTGGTCCTCACATACCACCCCACCAACCTCCATATACATTATATCATCCATCGTCATTTCCACCAGCTCCAAACGAACCACACCACAAGGGATATATTTCCCTCCCCTCCCCTATCAGCATTCCTAAAAGACCACCCCCTCCCGATGTGCACCCGATGTGGTCTCCTCTATATTGGGGAGACAGGCCGCCTACATGCGGAACATTTCAGAGAACACCTCTGGGATACCCGGACCAACCAACCCAACCACTCTGTGGCTCAACATGTCAACTCCTCCTCCCACTCCACCAAGGACATGCAGGTCCTTAGACTCCTCCATCGCCAAACCATAGCAACAGGACGGTTGGAGGAAGAGCACCACATCTTCTGCCTAGGAACCCTCCAACCACAAGGGATGAACTCAGATTTCTCCAATTTCCTCATTTCTCCTCCCCCCACCTTGTCTCAGTTCCAACCCTCGAAATTTTTGCCTGCTTGGCACACCTTCCTCATTCCTGAAGAAGGCCTCAGGCCCGAAACGTCGATTCTACTGCTCCTTGGATACTGCCTGACCTGTTGCGCTTTTCCAGCAACACATTTTCAGCTCTGATCTCCAGCATCTGCTGTTCTCACTTCCCCTATTTAATAAGGTTCTCCAGGTAGGTTCATTCATTAAGTCAGGAAGTATGGGATAAAGGGAGATTTGGCTCTCTGGATTCAGAATTGTCTTGCTGTCAAAACAAGAGAATAGTTCAGTTGGAAAGTGGTCTGCCTGGAGGTCAGTGTTGAGTGGTGTTCCGTAGGGCTCTGATCGTGGGACTCTGTCTGTTGTAGTTTTTATCAATGACTTGGATGAGGAGGTTGAGGGGTGAGTTAGTAAATTTACTGATGGCACAAAGTTTGGAGGTGCTGTTGATAGTATCATAGGCTATTGCAGGCTGCAGCGTGACAGAGACAGGATTCAGAGCTGGGCTGAGAAATGGCGGGTGGAGTTCAACCTGGATAAATGCGACGTGATGCATTTTGGAAGATCGAATTTGAATGGCGAATATAGGATTAAAGACAGGATTCTTGACAGTGTGTAGGAACAGGGGATCTGGGTGATCAAGTACTTATATCCCTCAAAGTTGCCAACGAAGTGTACAAGGTTGTTAAGAAAGCATGTGATTTTTTGGTTTTCATTAATGGGTCATCGAGTTTAAGAGTCGCGAGGGTTGCTACAGCTCTACATGTTCCTGGTGAGACCACACTTGCAATATTGTGTCCAGTTCTGGCGCCCTACTATAGGAAATATGTGGAGGCTTTGGAAAGGGTGCAAGGAAGGTTTACCAGGATGCTGACTGGACTGGAGTGCTTGCCATTTGAAGAGAGATTGAATAAGCTCAGACTTTTCTCTCTGGAGAGAAGGAGGAAGAGAGGAGACGTGATCGAGGTGTACAAAATAATGAGAGGCATGTATAGAGTCAATAGCCAGAGACCTTTCCCCAGGGCAGGATGGACTGGCACGATGGGTCATAGTTTTAAGATAATGGTAGAAAGATTTAGAGGGCTCGCCTGAGGAAGGCATTTTACGTTAGAGGTGGTGGAAGCAGAGTCATTAGGGACATTTAAGTGACTGCTGGGCATGCATATGGATAGCAGTGAGTTGAGGGGTGCATACGTTGGATTATTTTATGTTACATTAGGATTAATCTACGGCGCAACATCATGGGCCAAGGGTCCTGTTGTGTGCTGTACTTTTCTATGTTCTATGTTCTATGTACTAGTATCCACCATTTCCTGTAGCAGCCCATTACACACACGCACGACCCTCTGTGTGAAATCGTCGCCCCTTAGGTCTATTTTATATCTTTCCCCTCTCACCCTAAACTTAAGCCCTTTATTTCTGGACTCCTCCACCCCATGGAACGGGCCTTCTCTGTTTAGAGCGGGGCTGGAAAAGCACAGCAGTTCAGGCAGCATCAGAGTAGCAGGAAAATCGACATTTGGGGCAAAAGCCCTTCATCAGGAATAAGGGCTTATTCCTGATGAAGCGCTTTTGCCTGGAACGACGATTTTCCTGCTCTTTGGATGCTGCCTGAACTGCTGTGCTTTTCCAGCACCGCTCTAATCTTGATTCTAATCTCATGCATCAGCAGTATCCATTTTCACCCTGTCCATTCACCCTATCCAAGCCCCACATGATTTTATAAACCTCGATAAGGTCACCTCTCAGCCTCTGACACTCCAGGGAAAACAGTCCCAACCTATTCAACCTCTTCCGAAGAGCTTGAATCCTCCAATCCTGGCAACATCGTTGTGAATATTTTCTGAACCCTTTAAAGTTTCACAACATTTTCCCGATAGGAAGGAGACCAGAATTGCACGCAATATTCCAAAAGTGGCCTAACCAATGCCCTGTACATCCTAAACATTTCCTCCCAAGTCCTATAATCAATGTTTTGACCTATAAAGGTAAGCATACCAAACGCCTTTTCACTAATCTATCTACCAGCGACTCCCTGTTCAAGGAGCTATGAACCTGCACTCCAATGTGTCTTTGTTCAGCAACACTCCCTAAGACCTTACCATTAAGTGTATAATCCTGCTAGAATCTTTACCTTTGCAAGCAAATCGTTTATGAAGACTGGCACTTCCTTCTTCACAAACCTCCAATGAGGTTGGACATTCTGCTACAGCTTTTTTTCCCAGCCAATAATGCTTTCTTTTAACACTCCAACGAAATTCACTGATTCATTCTGTTTTCCTTCATTGGACTTCCCAGTGCTTTTTCTAAACCACCAACACCGTGCATTCAGATGGCCTACTTTATTGCAGTGTACACACCCAGCCTTTTCACCTCTCTTTTCTCTTTCTGGATTTCCGTTGTAAACTGTGGTAATCTATCTCTATTTTCTTCATTGAGGTCTAGTTTACCTTTGTCACCTGAGGATTTCTCTTGAGATTAATTTCTATGCCTCGTGAATTGAAATTGATGTCGGATTCCAAGTTTTGATTTATTAACCAATCCATAATTGTCAGCCATTTCAGCTGCTAATCCTGCTGTTTTAACTCTCTGCTCTTCCACGCCAGTCTGCATGACTTCAAGAAATGATGTTTTAATTTCCTCATAAATTATTGTCTCTAACAGTGATATAGGTTGGATCTGTTTTAAACGCCTTTATCCAGGAATCAAAATTAATTTGTTTGATCTTTTCAAACTCACTGTATGGCTGACCATGATCCATCCTTATATTCCTGTATCATTGTCTGTCGGCTGTAGGCACATGCTCATATACACTTCAGTATGGCTTTCTCACCCTCTCATACACGCATAATCCCTCTTCTGATAGTGATGCAAATATGTCACTTGCTATAACTACCAACTTTGTTTGGATCATTCAGACCAAATGGTGAATCACCACTTCACTCGTTTAGCCAGTTGCTGAAAAGAAATTAAAAAGGCATCTACATCCTCCTCATCAGATTTATGCAGTACATGGATAAATTTAAACAGATTCCCGCTTCCTCCACCTACCCCTCTACACTTTCAGGTTGACTTTCCTTTTTAAGGGCCAAGTTGTGAAGATCAAAGTCTATCTCTTTCTCATTCTACTCTCTCTCATTCCCACTTTTATTTTCTGTGAAGGCATTCCTCTCCTTTTCTTCCTTTACTGTGAGAGTGATTATTTCCTTTTTAATCTTTTTTCTGCATTAACCGTAATTAAAACTGTTTCAGTTATTTTTTTTACTTTCGAACTGCTTCATATCCAAGTGAATTCTAGTCAATTCCAAAATTTCTGATGGTGTTTGCTGAAAATGTAAATGTTGAGCGATTTCTGTAATTACTTCCCCTTTTCTCAGACGAAGGTAAACACGACTCCAACTATCTGGCAATTCCAGCCGCCAAATCCAATGCATTTCCTCTGATGCTGCCTGATATGCTGTTTTATTTTTCCAGCAACACAGTCTGAACAGTCCATCTTCCTCAGGTACACTGGCACCACCCCCCACCTTTTCCTCCGCTACATCGATGACTGTATCGGCGCTGCCTCGTGCTCCCACGAGGAGGTTGAACAGTTCATCCACTTTACCAACACCTTCCACCCCGACCTCAAATTCACCTGGACCGTCTCAGACTCCTCCCTCCCCTTCCTACCTTTTCCTCCGCTACATCAATGACTGTATTGGCAATGCCTCGTGCTCTCAAGAGGAGGTTGAACATTTCATCTACTTTACCAACACTTTCCACCCCGACCTCAAATTTACCTGGACCGTCTCAGACTCCTCCCTCCCGTTCCTCGACCTCTCCATTTCTATCTTGGGTCATATTGGCGACGTGATGCCACCAGTATACAGTATAACTGCAGCTATAACTCCCGACATTTATACTCAAATTTCCTCGCAGTAAGTGACAGAAGTCGACGAGATTTAATAATAACTGAGGTATGTTGCTCTGATCCCTTGTAATTCATGCAATAGAGGCCCCGATCCCTCTGCATATGAGAACCCGCAATCTGTCATCATATGTTTCCTCTTTATTTTGTCTGCAAAATGTCTGTGGACAATTGCACACTTCTACATATAATGACTCCTTGCTCAGATCTTTCTCACTTAACTGAAACTATTTTGCAAGGCCTCATGTTCTCTTCAGAAGTGAGTTTTCTAACTGTCATTACGTCATTAACAAGCTATCTACATGCGAAATATCACATATAAATTGTAAACGATTGAGGCCCAGTATTAATTTCCCTTTTGCACAACTGCTTAGATCTCATCAACCAAAGGAAATGCAAAAAAGTACTTATAGTTTGTATATATTTTCTCTTTTTGCAAAAAGGATCATTAAAGAAAACAGATATGTCACTTCGATATAGTTACGTTATGAACGAGGTCAGACACTCACAAAACATTCTTACGTAATCCACCTCTTGTGCGACTGTTTGTGTGGAGTTTACACATTCTGCCCGTGTCTGCGTGGGTTTCCTCTGGGTGCTCCAGTTTACTCCCACTGTCCAAAGATGTGCAGATCAGGTGAATTGGCCATTTTAAATTGCACATAGTGTTAGGTACATTAGTCCAAGGAAAATGGGTCTGGGTGGGCTACTCTTCGGAGGGTTGGTGTGGACTTGTTGCGTCGAAGGAACTGTTTCCACACTGTAAAGAGTCTAATCTAGGAAAGGTAACATTGCAGCAATACATGCAAAGATAGCTGGCAGCGTTTTAATCTGAGTGTCTCCTCAGCTATAGGCAAGGGGAATGGTTGAGAAGAAGTCACTTTCATTGTAATATCCTCGTTCATGAGTTTTCAGAAGATTTGTCGCTCAGGTTGAGGTTCTGGACGTAAGTATGGTCACTTAGCTGGAATGCTCATTTTCAGACGTTTTGTCACCGTACTAGTAATCATCATCAGTGAACCTCCGGTGAAGCACTGGTGTTATGTCCCACTCTCTATTTATGTATTTACGTTTCCTTGGTTATTTATGTATTTTCCTGTGGTGATATCATTTTCTATGTTGATGTCGTCATTTACAGTTATTTCTTTCTCAGAAAGTGCTAAACAGTGTCGAAGTCGATGTATTTGTCGATAGAGTTCCGATGCACATGCCATGATTCTAGCCATTGTCGTGCAAGTCTCTGTTTGACTTGTCCTCTGAAGAATTGCCATCCTATTCGAAGTGGTGTCCTTCCTCATCTATATGTAAGGATACCAGTGATAGTGAGTCGTACCTTTTTTTTGTTGGCTAATTGATGTTCGTGTATACTGGTAGCTACTTTTCTGCATGTTTGTCCACCGTAGTGTCTGTTACAGTTCTTGCAATGTATTTTGTAGCTGACAATCATTTGGCTTCTTGTCTGCATTCGGTCTTTCAAGTTCATTAGCTGCTGCTTTAGTGTGTTGGTGGCTTTCTGGGCTCCCATGATATTAAGAAGTCTGAATAGTCTGGCAGTCATTTCCGAGATGTCTTAGAAGCAGGCGAGAGTGGCGAAGGTTTCTGAGCATTTTATGTCTGCTGTTCGGTTTTTTTTTGCTCAGAAGTCGACGGACTGTGTTCATTTTGTACCCATTCTTTTTGAATACACTGTGGAAGCATATTCATCTGCTCTGTCAGTTCCTCTGTGCTGCAGTATGTGGTGGCTCGTTGGAATAATGTTCTGTTGCAGCTCCCTCTGTTGGGGTCATTGTTTCTGTACTACAAAAAAACATGTTTGACTTCATCCTTACTAATCTGTCAGCAGCAAAGCATCAATCCATGACAGTCTAACTAAAGGTGATCACCGCACTGTCCTTGTGGAATAGTTCCCGCCTTCACATTGTGAACAAGCTCCATCGTGTTGTGTGGCGCTATGACTGTGCAAAATTGGACAGACGTCTAAACGAAATAGCAGCTCAAGGCTGGGCATCCATGAGGCGCTGTGGCCCATCAACATCAGCAGAATTGTACTGCAGCAAAATTTGGAATCCCATGGCCTGACATATCTCATACTCAAGTATTACCAACAAACCAGGGGATCAATGTTGGTTCAATGGACAGTGCAGGAGAGCATGTCAAGAATATCATCAGGTATACCTAAAAATAAGGTGTCAACGTGGTGAAAATATAAAAGGATCACTTGCATGACAAAAATAATATACAGCAAATAATAGACGGAGTAAGCGATTCCACAACCAACGGATCAGATATTATCTCTGCAGTTCTGCCACGTCCAGTCGTGAATAGTGGTGAACAATGAAACAACTCACTGTAAAAGGAGGCTCCACAGATTTCCCCATCCTCGATGATCGAGGAGCCAGGCCCATCAGTGCAAAAGATAAGGACGGTGCATTCCCAACAATCTTTTGTCAGAAGTACCAAGTGGATGATCCATCTCGGTCTGCTATAGTGTTCCCAGCATCACAGTTTACTGTCTCCAGCCAATTACATTTACTCCATGTGATCTCAGGAAATGGATGGAGGCTCTGCATACTGCAAAGGAAAAGGCCCTGATAAAATTCCGGAAATACTACTGAAGTTGTGTGATCCAGAACCCGCTGTTCCCCCAGCCAAGCCCTTCCCGCACAGTTGCACACTAGCATCTACCTGACAACTTGGGAAATTGTCGAGGTATGCGCAGTAGGCAAAAAGCAGAACAAATACAACACGACCAAGTTTCACCCAACTCTCCATCATCGATTAAGTGATGGAAGTTGTCATCAACAGTGCTATCAAGCAGCCCCTGCTCAGCAACAACTTGCTCAGTGACGCCCAGGGCGGGTCACTCAGCTCCTGATCTCAATACAGCTTAGGTTGAAACATATGCAGAAGAGATGAATTCCAGAGGTGAGGTGCGAGTGACAGCGCTGACATCAAGGCTGTATTTGACCGTTCATGGCATCAAGGAGCCTGGGAAAACGGGAATCAATGGGTATCAGAGGGCAAATACTCCGCCGGTTAGAATGATATCTTTAACAAAGGAGGATGGTTGTGGTTCTGGAGGGTTAGTCATCTCAGGTCCAGTACATCAGTGCTGGAGTGCCTTAGGGTAGTGTCCTAGGTCGAACAATCTTCAGCTGCTTCATCAACAACATTCCCTATACCATGAGGTCTGAATTTAGGATATTTGCCGATGATTGCACAGTGTTCAGTCCAATTCGCAATTCCTCAGATAATGTAGTAGTCTGTTATCAAGTCTGGACAATATTTCGATAAGTGGCAAGTACTATTTTCACCACACAAATCCCGCACAATGACCACCACGAACAAGAGACACGAACCAGATGACATTCAATGGTGTTGCTATTACTGCATTCCCCACTTTCAACATCCTTGTGGTTACCACTGACCAGAAACTCAAGTGGACTCACCACATATATACACTGGCTACAAAGTCAGGTCAGAAACGATGGATTCTGCGAGTAACTCACCTCCTGACACTCCAAAGTCTATCCACCGTTAAAGCAGGAGTTGACGAAATACTCCACCCGTGTATAGCTCGCTGTAGCTCCAACAGCAATCCAGAAAGTTGACAGCATCCAGGAAAAAGCAACCCTCTTGATTGGCAACACACCAAAAAATATTCAATTCCTCCACCACCAGGGGTCTGTCATAGCAGTGCGCACTATCTACAAAATGCCGACATTCACCAAACACCCTTAGATAGCACATACAAATTCTTGACTACCAGCTAGAAGGACAAAGGCATCAAGCTCTTAGGAATGCCACCACCTGAAAGTTCCCCTCCAAGCCACTCACCTTCTCGAATTGGAAATGTATCGCCATTGGTCAATTTCTTGCAATTTCCCCCTACTGGCATTGTAGTCACGCCGCAGCAAGTGGGCTGCAGCAATTCAAGACAGCAGTTCACCACCATCCTCTCAGGGAAAATAGGGATGAACTATCAATGCTAGCCAGCCAGGGACACCCACGTCCCATAAATGAATCAGAAATAAAATCCACTCTTATATTTTAATATAATAATTCGTGAATGCAAACATACTCCAAACAATAGGCGAAAGTTGGGACTGCAGAGCTGGAAACCAGAGTTTAGATCAGAGTGTAGCTGGGAAAAACACAGCAGGTCAGGCAGCATCCGAGGAGCAGGAAAATCGACGTTTCTGGCAAAAGCCCTTCATCATTCTGAGCACCAATCTGAGATAAACTCCTATAATAGAACAGGTGCAGGACCAAGTTTATACCCCGAGTTAACATAGAACGCAGAACAGTACAATATAGATTCTTCGGCCCTCGATAGTGTACCGATATTTTAACCTACTACTAATTCACACTAACCTACATACCCTTCATTTTACTGCTTTAAATATGCCGATCCAAGGTTGGCTTAAATGTCGCTATTGTATCTAACTCTACTGCCATAAATGGCATTGCATTCTACTATCTGCAACTCTTTGTAAGGAACCGACCTCTGATATTTTCACCAAACCTTCGTCAAATCAAATTATAATTATGCTGCCTCGTGATGGTTATTTTAGCCCTGGGAAAAACGTCTTTGGCTTTCAACATTATCTGCGTCTCTCATCTTCATGTGCATCTGGATCAAATCACCTTTCTTTCTTCTTTGTTCCAAGGCGAAAAGCACTAGCTTCCTCATCAGGAGCAATGCCGTCTAGTCCAGGCATCATCCTGGTAAATCTCCTCTGCACTCTCTCTGAAGCTTCTACATCCGAATCTTAAAGTGATGATCAGAAATAAATGAAATATTCGCAGTGTGAACTAACCAGGTCTCGAACGAGGTGTCGCATAACCTCGCGGCTCTTCATTTCCATCCCCCTCTTAATGAAAGGTAATATACAACACGCCTTCTTTATAAACTTATCAATTTATTTGGCAACTTTGA
>NC_057734.1:53843426-53853702 GCF_004010195.1 Chiloscyllium plagiosum
AGCAGCAGGAACGGATGGTAATTATCCAACCTGTATATAGTTGCATGCAGAGGCTTGGAAAATGATATCATTTGTGGGGTGCCCGTAAGCTCTGCGACTGTAACATAGGTGGTGGAGTTGGGAGTATGTTGCTCTAGTGTCCACTAAACACTCGTTACCTGATGAAGGAGCAGCGCTCCAAAACCTAGTACTTTCAAATAAAGCTGTTAGACTATAACCTGATGTTGTGTGATTTTTAACTTGGCCCACGCCAGTCCAACACCGGCACCGAAGTGGAAAGTGACCGTGGGCTCTTGCATCACACTGGTTGCCACAACAAGCAGCTGAGCGAGGGAAGCAACTGGGTGCAACTCTAATGGTCAGAATTGCTGGCCAGAGTGGCTGGGATTTTCATTTTGGTATCCCCCTATGGATTCTGGATGGTGAAATTGGCCTGAGGTATGGTGTGAGCCTGGGCTTGCTGGGTATTAACACTATGCTAGGTTCATGGCAAAGGACTGTGGTACATAATTCATTAATAGTTTTGAGTTCTTATCTCTAGGCCTTGGGAGTTTTCTATGCATCTTATTCATTTTTGTTCCAGAGTCACAGGCTGTACTCTCTTGAATCTGTCTCAGGCTGGCTTATTGCCGAAAGCAGCTTGAATTTGGTTTTTTATTGCATTCCATTCACATATAGGCAGATACTTACCATAACAGAGGAATTAAGAAAAAAGAGAGTGAGAGTGCGGTGAACCAGCAGGCCTGACTGTGTGATCCTGTCACCCATTTTGCTTGTTCCAATACCATCCTATTATTTTATTGCATGTTCTTTACTTGGCTGAGTGATTGAAAATTTTCTCGGTCTCTCAATTCCCTTTTTCCCTCCAATCGATGGTCTCTCCTAGCCATCACATGGCCTACAAGGGCTCTTAATTCAGGCTCATTCTGAGGGCCTGAGAACTGTGTTGGACACGACCAACTTGTTTTCTGAGTGACCGACCTCTAAGGTCTTAACTCAACCAATTTAAATGTGTGCAGTGTCGCAAATTCCCCCAATTTAGTTTCCTCCCCCTCAAAAAAACTTGCAAAGACATCAAACATACCATGAGATGATATTAACACAAATTCAATGGTCTAATCAATCCGATCAATTCTCAGGCTGCACTGTTCCCCCCGCATTGTTTTGTCTTAGTCCTTAACTTTACACAAATTTTTTAACATGAACAATCAATAAACAAACCAGAGAAACAATTAACAGTGGCTCAGTATTTGAATTCGCCACTGACCTAGTTGATTAACAATTATGACCATACCTGTTTTTTCCCCAAAGCCTGGACCAGGTCTGTGGGACTTGTGAGGGAGAGATAATAAATTGAGCATGGAAATGAGCCTTATGTTCACTGTGGAGAAGAACGTGGATGATGTAGAATGTGGGCAAATAGATGGTAGCACCTTGAAAAAATGTCCATATTACAGAGGAGTTGGAGCTGGATGTCTTAAAATGCGTAAAAGTGGATAAATTCCCAGGACCTAGAATTCTGTGGGAAGTTAGGGAAGTGATTGCTGGGCCTCTTGCTGAGATATTTGTATCATCAATAGTCACAGGTGAGGTGCCTGAAGACCGGAGGTTGGCTAACGTGGTGCCACTGTTTAAGAAACGTGATAAGGACAAGCCAGGGAACTATAGACCAGTGAACCAGATGTCAGTGGTGGGCAAGTTGTTGGAGGGAATCCTAAGGGACAGGATGTACATGTATTTGGAAAGACAAGGATTGATTAGGGATAGTCAACATGGCTTTGTGCATTGGGAATCATGGACTTGATGGAGTTTTTTTGAAGAAGTAATGAAGAGGATTGATGGAGACAGATGTGATCTATATGGACTTCAGTAAGGCGTTTGACAAGGTTCCCCATGGAGACTGATTAGCAAGGTTAGATCTCATGGAATACAGGGAGAACTAGCCATTTAGATACAGAACTGGCTCAAAGGTAGAAGACAGAGGGTGGTGGGGGAGGGTTGTTTTTCAGACTGGAGGCCTGTGACCAGTGGTGTGCCACAAGGATCGGTACTGAGCCCTCTACTTTTGTCATTTACATAAATGATTTGGATGTGAACATAGGTCGTATAGTTAGTAAATTTGCAGATGACACCAAAATTGGATGTGTAGTGGGCATTGAGGAGGGTTACCTCAGATTACAACAAGATCTTGATCAGATGGGTCAGTGGGCTCAGGAGTGGCAGATGGAGTTTAATTTTGATAAATGTGAGGTGCTGCACTTTGGAAAGGCACATAGAAGTAGGACTTACACAGTTAATGTAAGGCCTTGGGGAATGTTGCTGAACAAAGAAACCTTGGAGTGCAAGTTCACAGTTGCTTAAAAGCAGAGTCGCAGGTAGTGAAGGAGGAATTTAGTATGCTTTTCTTTATTAGTCAGAGTATTGAGTACAGGAGTTGGGAGGTCATGTTGCGGCTGTACACACCATTGGTTAGGCCACTGTTGGAATATTGTGTGAAATTCTGGTGTCCCTCCTCTTGGAAGGATGTTGTGAAACTTGAAAGGGTTCAGAAAACAAAATTACAAGAACATTGCCTGGGTTGGACGATTTAAGCTACATGGAGAGGCTGAATGGGCTGTGGTTTTTTTTTGCTGGAACAGATGCTGAGGAGTGACCTTATAGAAGTTTATAAAATCATGAGGGGCATGGATCAGGTAAATAGACAAGGTCTTTTCCTGGTGATGGGGGTGTCCAGAATAGAGGGCACAGGTTTACGATGAGAGGGGAAAAATCTAAAAGGGGCAACATTTTCACGCAGAGGGTGGTACATGTATGGAATGAGCTGCCAGAGGAAGTGGTGGTGGCTAGTAAAATTGCAACATTTAAGATGGGTATATGAATAGGAAGGGTTCATCGGCATATGGGCCAAGTACTGGCAAATAGGACTAGATTAGGTTAGGATATCTGGGCAGCATGGATAAGTTGGATCAAAGGGACATCTCTATGACTCGGTAACCTATAACCCTTAAAGCAATCAGTGTCTTCAGTTGTCCCTTGATATCACAGGGAGTGAATTGAATTGTCTGAAGGCTGGCACCTGTGATGCTGGGAGTCTGCAAAAGATCATTCAACTTAACAGTTCTGGGTGACAATGGGTGACAGTTCTGGGTGCCAATTGGTGACAGCTATGAGTGACAATGCTTCCAAATGCCTCAGCCCTCTCTTTTGGCCGTAGACTGGACGCAGAATAGGCAGCTCTGCATGGCTAACAAGTGATATGGATCTATTGTAATCAAATCTAACCATCAACAAATGTTGTTTCACCTGTTATGTGTGTCTTCTTCCAACCGTTGTGTTACAATAATACAATTACTGCAATATTAATGAACAGTATCAGAACTAGTCATTATAAACAATTCTGAGTCTGGTATTTACTCCAGAGTATGTATTTTCCAGTTTGCATTCCTCAGAGTTGCATTAAGTAGTATCATAACCAAATCTCCAAGATTATTGTAACTCAGTCCAAACAGAGTCAGAAACTTGTTAAAATGGGTTGTATTTCACCATGAAGGTGAGAAACAGGAGCTGGTTGCACCTTGGGTCAGAAAAACATCACTGGTAAATTGACTGAAGCTATGATTTTCACATGCAGAATTCCTTAACTGGAATTATGGCTGTCACTGAAAAGAAATAGAAACTAAAATCCAAAACATTTAACAAAAATAAATTCCATTGAAACAATGATTATGACATGCAGTTATGGTTTCCATAATTAAGGAGGGAGATAATTGCTTTCAAGATGGTGTAACAATGGTTCAAGTAAACTGGTTCCTGAAATGAACCACTGAGCAAGAGCGGGCACGGGACTGCAGGGTAAGTGAGGCTTTATATTTGGGTGGCTGCTTTCCCCGAAACACTACTCGGGCAGTGTCTCCCACCCATCCTCCTCTTCGAACCAAAAATAAGGTTCAGTCGTCTCATTAGGAATTTTGAAGAATGGGAATGGAGGTTAAGGCAGTTGAATGCACCTTCTGCAGAATGGGGGAGGTAACGGCCATCATTAGTGCCCCTGCTGACTACATCTGTGGAAAGTGCACCCTACTCCCTCTCCTCGAAAACCACATCAAGGAACTGGAGCTGGATGAACTTTGGATCATTCGGGAGATGGAAGGGGTTATTGAGAGGAGTTACAGGGGGGTAGTCACACCTCAGGTAAAAGAAGAAGATAGATGGATTACAGACAGGGGACAAAAAGGGTGGCAGTGCAGGGATCTCCTGTGGGCATTCTCTCAACAATAAGTATACCGTTTTGGATACTGTTGTGGGGGGATGACTTACCAGGGGAAAGCAGTGGGGCACCTGCTGCTCAGAAGGGAAGGGGGAAGAGGAGCAGAGTAGTAGTCATTGGGGACTCTATAGTTAGGGAGACAGATAGGAGGTTCCGTGGGGACGAGAGAGACTGACAGTTGGTGTGTTGTCTCCCAGGTGCCAGGGTTCGTGATGTCTCTGATCGTGTTTTTGGGATCCTTCGGGGGGGGGGCGCCCCAAGTCGTGGTCCACATTGGTACCAATGACATAGGTTGGAAGAGATGGGAATTTAAGGCAGAAATTCAGGGAGCTGGGACGGAAGCTTAGAACTAGGACAAACAGAGTTGTTATCTCTGGTTTGTTGCCCGTGCCATGTGCTAGTGAGGTGAGGAATAGGGAGAGAGAGGAGTTGAACACGTGGCTACAGGGATGATGAGGAGGGAGGGTTTTGGATTCTTGGAAATTTGGGAATTTTTCTGGGGAAGGTGGGACCTCTACAAACAGGATGGTCTTTACCTGAACCAAAGGGATTCCAATATCGTGGGAGGGATATTTGCTAATGCTCTTTGGGTGGGTTAAAACTAATTCAGTAGGGGGATGGGAACCTAAACTGTAGTTCAAGTATACAGGAGTTTGAGAGTAGTGAGGACAGAAATAAAGTTTCAGGGTCTCAAGAAGGCACAGCGAGCAGGAAGGTGGTTTGAAGTGTGTCTACGTCAACGCCAGGAGCCTCTGGACTAAGGTGGGTGAACGTGCAGCATGGGTTGGTACCTGGGACTTCGATGTTGGGGTCATGTCAGAGAACAGAGAAAATGGTAAAGGCTGGGGAGGGTGTTGGGGGGGCGCATTGTACGTCAAGGACAATATGACCATTGCAGCAAGTACTTTTGAGGACTTGTCTGAGATAGTATGGCCTGAGGTTAGAAACAGCAAAGGAGAGGTCACACTTTTGGGAGATTTCTATCTGCCCCCAAATAGTTCCAGAGATGTAGAGGTTACGATAGTAAGGATGGTCCTCAATAAGAGCTAGAGTGACAGGGTAGTTGTTATGGGGTCTTTAACTTTCCAAATATTGACTGGGAATCCTGTAGGAGAAAGTGAGGACTGCAGATGCTGTAGATCAGAGCTTAAAAATGTATTGCTGGAAAAGCGCAGCAGGTCAGGCAATGCTGCCTGACCTGCTGGGAATACTATAGTTCAAGTACTTCAGATGGGTCAGTTTTTATCCAATGTGTACAGGAGGGTTTATGATACAGTATATAGACAGTCTAACCAGAGGCGAGGCCACATTAGATTTGGTACTGGGTAATGAACTTGGCCTGATGTTAGATTTGGATGTAAGTGAGCACTTTGGTGATAGTGACCACAATTCGGTTATGTTTAGTTTAGTGATGGAAAGGGATAGGTATATACCACAGAGCAAGAGTTACAGCTGGGGGAAATTACAATACAGTTAGGTAGGATTTAGGATGCATAGGATGTGTAAGGAAATTGCAGGGGATGGGCACAGTTGGAATGTGGAGCTTATTGAAGGAGCAACTCCTGTGGATCCTGGATAAGTATGTATCTGTCAGGCAGGGAGGTTGTCGAGCATGGGAGTCTGGTTTAAGGAAGTTGAATCTCTTGTCAAGAGGAAGAAGGCGGCTTATGTTAGGGTGAGATGTGGTGACACAGTTAGGGCGCTTGAGAGTTACAAGTTATCCAGGAAAGACCTAAAGAGAGAGCTCAGATGGGCTAGAAGGTGATATGAAGAGTTGTTGGTGGATAGGATTAAGGAAAACCTTTTCTCTAGGTATATCAGGAATAAAAGAATGACGAGAGTAAGATTAGGGCCAATTAAGGGTAGTAGTGGGAGGTTGTACGTGGAGTCACAGGAGATGGGAGAAGCACTAAATGAATATTTTTTGTCAGGATTCAAATGATAAAAAGATAATATTTTTGGGGAGATTGTGGGATACAGGCTACTAGACTAGATGGGATTGAGGTTCACAAAGAGGAGGTGTTAGCAATTCTGGAACGTGTAAAAATAGATAAGTCCCCTGGGCCAGATGGGATTTATCCTAGGATCCTTTGGGAAGCCAGGGAGGAGATTATTGAGACTTTGGCTTTGATCTTTATGTCGTCATTGTCTACAGGAATAGTGCCAGAAGAATGGAGGATAGTAAATGTTGTTCCATTGTTCAAGAAGGGGAGTAGAGACAACCCTGGGATTTATAGACCAGTCAGCCTTACTTCGGTTGTGGGTGAAGTGTTGGAAAAGGGTTACAAGAGACAGAATTTATAATCATCTAGAAAGAAGTAAGTTGATTAGGATAGTCAGCATGGTTTTGTGAAGGCTGGTCGTGCCTTACAAATCTTATTGAGTTCTTTGAAAAGGTGACCAAACAGGTGGATGAGGGTAAACCGGTTGATGAGGTGTTTATGGATTTCAGTAAGGCATTTGTTATGGCTCCCCATGGTAGGCTATTGCAGACAATACAGAGGTATGGGATTGAGGGTGCTTTAACGGTTTGGATCAGAAATTAGCTAGCTGAAAGAAGGCAGAGGATAGTGGTTGATGGGAAATACGCACCCTGGAGTTCAGTTTCTAGTTGGATACCGCAAGGATCTATCTTGTCATTTTTATAAATGACCTGGATGAGGGTATAGAAAGATGGGTTAGTACATTTGCGGATATCACTAAGGGTGGTAGAGTTGTGGATAGTGACAAAGGATGTTGCTGATTACAGAGGAACATAGATACGATGCAGAGCTGGGCTCAGAGGTGGCAAATGGAGTTTAATGCAGAAAAGTGTGAGGTGATTCACTTTGGAAGGAATAACAGGAATGCAGAGCGCTGGGCTAATTGTAAGATTCTTGGTCATGTGGATGAGCAGAAGGATCTCAGTGTCCATGTACACAGATCCTTGAAAGTTGCCACCCAGGTTGACAGGGTTGTTAAGAAGGCATACAGTGTTTTAGCTTTTAGTAATAGAGGGATTGAGTTTCGGAACATTGAGGTCATGCTGCAGCTGTACAAACCTCTGGTGTGGCCGCACTTGGAGTATTGTGTACAGTTCTGGTCACCACATTATTGGAAGGATGTGGAAAGGGTTCAGAGGACATTTACCAGGATGCTGCTTGGTATGGAGGGAAGGTCTTACGAGGAAAGGCTGGGGACTTGGAGCTGTTTTCGTTAGAGAAAAGAAGATTGAGAACTGACTTAATTGAAACATGTAAGATAATCAGAGGGTTGGATAGGGTGGAAAAGAGAGCCTTTTTCCTCGGATGGCGATGGCTAGCACAGGGGGACAAAGTTTTAAATTGTGGGGTGATAGATATAGAACAGATGTCAGAGGTAGTTTCTTTACTCAGAAAGTAGTAGGGGCATGGAACACACTGCCCTCAACAGTAGTAGACTCGCCAACTTTTAAACGGCATTTAAATGGTCATTAGATAGATATATGGACGAGAACTGAAACTATAGGTTAGATGGGCTTCAGATCGGTTCCACAGGTCGGCACATCATCGAGGGCCGAAGGGCCTGTGTGCACTGTAATGCTCTACGTTCTAAATGACCGGGTTGTTCTATGGTAACTATCCGAGTCAAGTTGGCTTGATGTCTGCAGCTTAGAAAATGAGAGGAAATCTCATTGAAACATATAAAATTCCGAAGAGGTTTAGTAGGCTAGATGCAGCATTGTTTCCCCTGGTTATGGAATTTAAAACCCAGAGCGTTTACATCAGGATAAGGCACCAATCATCTAGGACTGAGATGAGGAGAAATTATTTGTCTGAAAATGTTGTAAATATTTAGGGCTTTCAATCCAGTGGACTAATTATTGTTCGTTAACCTGTCCCCCTCGAAATTATGCAACAAGAAAATCTTATTCTATCCTATTACAAAGTTAAAATATACATGTTGTCCTGGTTTTGAGGAGGGTTGTTGCCCACTTTATTGCCCAAGAAACAGGTGGACATTTACAGCAAGTGCAGGTATTGTTAAATTTCAAGGGAATTTCCATGGTGGCCTAGTCCTGGTGGATCCTCATATGTGGAGGGATTATGGAAAAATCATGTGTCTATCACTGACAGTTTTACAGGAGATTGTCCACTCCAGGAAAGAACACTGCGACAGCACAGATTCCTAGGATTGCTTCTTGTTATCCAGTGTGCATCTGTGTTTGGAATATAAAGTCACTACAGGGGAATTGGAGCTTTAAAGTAGCAGATGGGTTTTGAAATTCATGAACAGCACTGGGACCACTTTTAAGGAATGAGACCTGAGGACAATCTTTTTCCATAATTACCAACATGTAAAAAAAATCATTCTCTTAATTGGAAACCATTTGATTAATAATGATGATATATATTTTATAAATGTTCCCTCAGTTTACTAAGATTAAATAGTCCTGTTTAGCCAGTTATTTTTACCTTCTCTTGTGTTTAGGATGTTTTGCAAATGTCCATATTCTCCTCGTAAAAAGATAACACAAGCAATATTCTGCAACCAACTTATTCTCATCACTACAAACATGTCAACACATCAATTTGTACATCATGCTGATTTTCCAACTTTAACTTTTACACAACCTATTTGATGAGCTTTTGTTTTCGGACTGCCTCCCTTTTCTTGGGGTAGAAGGTACTTCTTCCTTTTATCATGAGGACAAAACCCTTATCTGCCAAGGTGAAGGATAATCCAAAGAGATTCTGCAAGTGCATTAAGATCAAAAGAGTAACTAAAGACAGAATAGGGCTGTTTAAATGTCAACAAGGTCGTCAATATGAGGAGAAGGGAGAGATAAAGAATATTTTGCATCAGTTTTTTTATTGTGGAGAAAAAAATGCAGGCTGGGGATCTCTGGCAAATAAATATTGATACCTTGAAAACAATCTACATTACAGAGAGGAAAGCTGGAGGTCTTAAAAAAATAAAAGATCAATAGATCGTTGGGACCTGATCGAGCGTATCCCAGGATGTTGTGGAAAGTTAAGGGATTGCACGGCCCCTTGCTGGGATATTTGCGTCATCATCTACACACAAGGGTGAGGTGCTGGAGGACTGGAGGACGTTTAATGTTGTCCCCTTATTTAAGGAGAAGTCTGGAAACTAATCGACTTTTGAGTCTGACATCAGTGGTGGGATTCCGAGAAATACCGTTTATATGCATTTGGAGACACAAACACTCTTTCGGGATAGTCAGCATGGCTTTGGGCATGAGAAATGATGTCTCACAAACATGATTGAGGGCAGAGTGGTAGACATCGTCTGCATGGACTTCAGTAAAGCCTTTGACAATGTTTCACATGGTAAATTGATTAGGAAAGTCAGATCACATGGGATTCAGGGAGAGCTTGCCATTTGGACACAAAATTGGATTGACGGAAGGAGAGGGTGGTGGTGGAGGGCTGCTTTTCAGACTGGAGGCCTGTGACGATTGGGGTTCCACAACGATTGATACTAGGTCCACTTTTGTTTACCATTTATATAATGATTTGCATGAGAATTTAGGAGCCATAGTTAGTAGTGTCGAGATTCTTGTTTAGACTGTGAACTGGAGACTCAGCGGTGGTAAAACGACCTTCAGTCAACTTTATTCAGAGAACAGGTTTCTGAGCTGAAGCTCCAACATTGAGCTGAAGTGACTTTCTTATAACGGATAGCTCATTAATATGATCAACATTTTCAGGATACAGGTATCAATTCATTGAAAAGTACTTGAACCTGTCCCATTCAGACAGATACTTGAGAATTGTCTGTTTAATTAAGTGGTTTAGACTAAACGTAAACACTAGAAAGTTAAAAATCACACAACACCAGGTTATAGTCCAACAGGTTTAATTGGAAACACACTACCTTTCGGAGCGACGCTCCTTCACGAGGTGATAGTGGAGGGCTCAATCCTCACACAGAATTTATAGCAAAAATTTACAGTGTGAAGTAACTGAAATTATACATGGAAAAATTGATTGTCTGTTAAGCCTTTCATCTGTTAGAATACAGTGA
>NC_057734.1:53854037-53862854 GCF_004010195.1 Chiloscyllium plagiosum
AGATTAAACCTTGCTCACCAGTCTCCCATGAGGAACCTTGATGAACCCCTTTACTGAAGTCCATATAGATCACGTCCATCGCTCTGCCCTCATCAATCCACTTTGTTACTTCTTCAAAAAACTCAATCAAATTCGTGAGACATGATTTCCCAAGCATAAAGCCATGCTGACTATCCCTAATCAATTCTTGCCTTTCCAAATGCATGTAAATCCTATCTCTCAGGATTCTCTCCAAAACCTTGCCCATCATGGATGTCAGGCTCACCGGTCTATAGTTCCCTGGCTTTTCCTTACCACATTTCATCAATAGTGGCACCACGTTAGCCACCCTTCAGCCTTCTGGCACCTCCCCTGTGAATATTGATGATACAAATATCTCAGTGAAAGGCCCAGCAATCACTTTCCCAGTTTCCCACAGAGTTCTAGGGTACTCCTGATCAGGTGTTGGGATTTATCCACGTTTGTGCATTTCAAGATATCCAGCAATTTCTCATCTGTAATATGGATATTTTTTCAACATGTCACCATCTACTTTCACACATTCTATATTTTCCATGCCCTTCTCCACAGTAAACACTGATGCACAATATCCATTCAGTGTCTCAAAGCCCCGCCCCCATCTACTGCAGCTCCACACAAAGGCCGCCTTGCTGATCGTTGAGGGGCCCTATTCCCTCCCTTGTTATCCTTTTGTCCTTAATGTATTAATAAAAACCCTTTGGGTTATCCTTAACTCTGTTTGCCAAAGCTATCTCATGTCCCCTTTTTGCCCTCATGATTTCCCTCTTAAGTATGCTCGTACTGCCTTTATACTTTAAGAATTTACTAGATCTCTCTGTCGATACCTGATGTGTGCACCCTTCTTTATCTTAACCAAAATCTCAATTTCTCTTGTCATCCAGCAATCCCTATACCTACCAGCCTTTCCTTTCAGCCTAACAGGAATATATTGTGTCTGGACTCTTGTTATCTCATATTTGAAGGCTTCCCTTTTTACAGCAGTCATTTAACCTGCGAACATCTGTACCCTATCAGTTTTTGCCAACCCAGACAGACACACACACACAGACAGACAAAGACCCACATGCACACATATATTTTGTGGGGTGAATTTGTACTTGCAGGGTTACATTGTACTTTGCTCAAAAACTGCATTCATTCATGTAGAACTCTGAACTCAAAAACTGCAGGAATTTATGTAAAACTCCGTTAGCTCACGTTTTAGATTAGAATCAATGTAAACATCATGGCATAGACAAAGAACACAGGGGGCCAACAACTTCAACATATTGTCTAGCTATCACTTTGTTAACAGCTAACCCAAGAATGCAACTTTTTGAATAAAAGATTTTGTGATTTACACTTGAAAGAAGTGGAACTCTCACTGTATTCTTACAGATGAAAGGCTTAACAGACAATCAATTTTTCAATGTATAATTTCAGTTACTTCACACTGTAAATTTTTGCTATGAAGTCGGTGTTAGGATTGAGCCCTCCACTATCACCTCGTGAAGGAGCTCCGAGAGGTAGTGTGCTTCCAATTAAACCTGTTGAACCATAACCTGGTGTTGTGTGATTTTTAACTTTGTACACCCCAGTCCAACACCGGCATCTCCAAATTGTAAACACTACAGTTGCCTCCTGCAGGGCACTCAAGGACTTTTACTATGTTGAATGGTCAGACTTACCTGCTCTCTTTAGTTCCCTTTTTTATCAGTATTGCCACTGGAAACTTTGTTCCTGATCTAATTGAGTTTCCTTGATTCAATTAATTGTCCCCTTACATCCATTCCTGCTCTGTGGGTTTCTGCTGAACCTCAATTGCAGCAATGGTTTCTTTTAATTTGGTCTATTTTGTGATAGTTAAATATACTACAGAACCGCAGTTTTATGAATGAATGAATGAATGAATGACACCATGTTTTGGTAGGGATTTATGAATGAGTAAATATAAAGTACTTGAATGAGTTAATGAAAGGAACCCCACAGTAGGTTAGTGGATGACACCAAAATTGGTGATACAGTTGACAGTGAAAAAGGTTAGCCATGATTACAAAAGGATCCTGATCAATTCGGCTGATAGGCTGAAGTGGGTCAAATGGGCCGTGTGGCCATATTTGTTTCATATTTTGAATTGTTTTCGCCTGTGAGAGACCTTCACCAGGGGGTGAAGATTTTGTATAGTGACCCTCTTGCCACACTCCTCCCCAATGGTGGACAATCTAGCAAATTTAATCTTTGTAGGGGCAGTCGACAGGGCTGTGCCTTGCCACCTTTGCTTTTCACATTGGTGATTAAACTGCTGGCAGAGGCAATATGCAGCGATCTTAATATAACTGCTCCAGTAGTGGGGACTAAGTCACATAAGATCACACTATATGTGGATGACATTCTCATTTTCTTATCAAACCCAACAGTCTCAGTGCACACCTGATACAATGCATCAATTTATTTGGTGGCTTCTTGGGTTATAAGATCAATTTTGCGAAGTCAGAGACGGTGCCCATAGGTAGCCATGATTACAAAAGGATCCTGATCAATTCGGCTGATAGGCTGAAGTGGGTCAAATGGGCCGAGTGGCCATATTTGTTTCATATTTTGAATTGTTTTCGCCTGTGAGAGACCTTCACCAGAGGGTGAAGATTTTGTATAGTTACCCTCTTGCCACACTCCTCCCCAATGGTGGACAATCCAGCAAATTTAATCTTTGGAGGGGCAGTCGACAGGGCTGTGCCTTGCCACCTTTGCTTTTCACATTGGTGATTAAACTGCTGGCAGAGGCAATATGCAGCGATCTTAATATAACTGTTCCAGGAGTGGGGACTAAGTCACATAAGATCACACTATATGTGGATGACATTCTCGTTTTCTTATCAAACCCAACAGTCTCAGTGCACACTTGATGCAATGCATCAATTTATTTGGTGGCTTCTTGGGTTATAAGATCAATTTTGCGAAGTCAGAGACGGTACCCATAGGTGGTCTTACGAGACTGCCTGATCCTGAGGCTGGATCTCGGTTCCCTTTTAGTTGGTCACAGGAGAGCTTTTTCTACTGAGGCATATTTATTACTCTCATTTATGTTCGGCTCCTTAATGGCAGCTTTGCCCATTTATTCAACCGAATCAAGTTGGACCTTTGTAGATGGAAGGCGTTCCAAACTCTTGTATAGGTCAGATAGCCCTCACTAAAATGATCATTCTGCCTCAGCTGTTGTATCCTATACGAATGCTTCATCTGCTTGTTACTAAACAAATATTTAGAAGATTGAATGGCTGGTTCCGTTATTTTATCTGATATCTCAAGCAGCCCCAAAATTAAATTGACTAAATTGCAGTTATCTTACTGACTGGGAGGAGTGGGCCTTCCAGATATCAAGAACTATTAGATATGTTCGTTGCTGTCTTTCCTAGATGATTGGGCCCGGGGGGACCCTCACTCACTTTGTTTGGACATTGAAGTATCTCAGGCAAGGTGCCCCCTTATTAGCCTGCTGTTCTTAGACAAAATGAGAACAGTTAATGAATAATACCATTGTTGAACACTCATCAATACTGTTAAAGCGTGGAGGGCAATGTGTCAGTGTGAGGGTATTATTGCCAAAACATCATTTCTGACAGCCTTAGTCGGTGTGACAGGCTTTCAGCCCGGGATGATGATCTCTGGGTTTAAATTATGGACAGCTCGGGGCTGTCTTGCCTGGATGGTTTATTTGAAGGGGACATACTGATGTCTTCTGAACAATTTGCTCAGAAATATGAATTGTCCAGTCGGAACCTCTTTCATTTCTTTCAAATTAGAAACTCCATACTTTAAACTGATCATTATAGGCCCGACATGGAGAAGAGGGTCTTGAGTGCTGAGGGCATATTATCTGTTAGCAACACATCATCTATTGGGAGAGGGTCCCTCAGACGAGACCGAATGGCTCTGTAAGGTATGGGGGAGGGAGTTGTACATTGAGATCTCTTCTGAATTATGGGAGGCTATCTGGAAAAATGCAAGATGGATCTCGATTTACCACAAACCCACGCTTGGTAACCGAAGATTCTCCACAGTGTCTATCTGACCCCAGACCGCCTCACTAAATTTAAAGCAGGAGCATCTCCAATGTGCCCTAAATGTAAAGAGAGCGTGGGGGAGCTCACTCATTGCCTCTGGTCCTACCACAGTCTGCGGGTATTCTGGAGTGCTGTGGTAGGCACATGGAGAAGGCCTTGGGAAGTAGTTGGAAATGGACCCATTTCAATTTTTCTTGCCTTTGTTAATTCACTTTTATTAGATGCATACATCAAAGGCTTTTCAGTATCCTCAATTTTTGTGCAAGAAAGAACATTCTGTCTGGGTCAGTGTCGGAAAATCCCCTGGGGCTGGCAGGCTGGCATAAGCTAGTCATGGAGCAGAAGCCCTTGGAATTTCTGCCGAATATGGTGCACCATAAAACTGAGAATTTCCATAAGATGTAGTAGCCCTTTTTGGACTACCCGGGTACAGATTTGTCCTCCATAGTAATAAGAACTTTGATGTAGCCATGGTAATTCTAAGTAATGTGTTTGGTATCCAGAGGGAATGAACTATGAACATATTAATACGTATAAACCTGTGCGCTCGATGATCGAGGGCTGTTGCTTTGTTTTGCTGAGCTGTGTTACAATTGTTATCATTATTATTATTGGTAAGATTTTCCTGTTTTAAGCCTAGTTATTAGTTATTATTTATATATGTAATTAGCGGTTTTGTTTTTTATATTGATTTGATTTATTTGCTTTTGGATTCATCATAATATTCACAAGAAAAAAATCTCCTTTTTAATAAAAGTATATATTCTAAAACGTGATACAGCTGCTATTCTTGTTACTTAAGAGATAGAATTATATTAACGTTGTTATGGACCAGGGCAGCCACCATTATCCAACCAATAACATTTCAAGAAGGTAGCCCAGACCTTAACGTGACCAGTTCTTTGAAGCAGGTGTATGGCGGATATTCCAGGAGTGATGCAGCCAGCTGGCCCAACAACTCAGTTATAAACAAAACAGAATTTACTTACAGACCACTGAATGAAACATAAGCAAAAGAGAACCGAACTCAGAATAACAATCTGTCTGAAAATCCCACCAAATCCATCACAAATTAATGATGCTATTCCAAATACCTGCAAACAAATATCTCCTTTTCAAAAACAGATAATATCAAACACATGTTCTGCCAGGGGAGATGTCAGAGAGAAGGAGGATCAGCATGGAACTACTCCTTTGGTTCCCCAGTAGCTTCTCTGGGTTCCCAGCTAAAACTTGACTAGCAGCTGCAAACACAGCGGGTTTCTAAAACCAAAACCCTGATCTGACCGAACGAATCACTTGCCTGTCGTTGTACAGTTGTTTTATAAAAACTCTTAAAAGCTTTTTCAAGCAGATATTTCTAGAAATACCGGACCGTCTATCATTACAACCCCCTGAAAAAAACAAACCAAGGAGACTACATAACCTTGATAATGGAGCAGCAGCAACTTCCTCCCACCCACACCACCCTTTAAAAAAAGCAACACCAATATCCAAAGATGGATTAATTTTAAACCCACTTAATCTTACACTGTTAGTACACTCCAACCCCCATGTACATTACTTTGACTATAATATGCAAACATACACTATTACATTCTGTGTCAGTCTGCTTTACTGCTTTGCCACTTAAATGAGAACCGAATGCCTCCGTTTCGCATTCAAATTTTGACAATGTGTCAGCAATCACGTTTCTCGTCTTGCCACATGCACAAGTTTCAAATTGATTGCTTGTAACGGCAATCTCCATCTAAACAATCTGGAATTTTTGCCTGTAAGATTCTCCACAAACTTCAGTCGGTTACGATCAGTGTATTTGATTGTCTCAGACACATTACTGGTAATATAAACATTGACATGTTGTAACGTTAACAGCAACCTCAAAGACTCCTTCTCAAATGTCAAATATTTCTCTTGGTAAATGTCCAGGTTCCTGGAGAAATACCCGATTGGTCTTCATATCTTCTTAGCATCTTCCTGATAGAGCATCACACTGACACCTACATCACATGCATCGATAGCCACATTGAATGACTTGGCAGAATTAGGCATGGTTAACACTGAGGCAGTTGTGAGCAGAAAATGCCTTCTGACAGTTTGTCATCCACTGATTTTTGTTTTGCTTTTTCTCTGTAACTCAGTGAGTGTAGAAACCACACTGCTGACATTTGGTAAGAATTTCCGATAGGAAACCACTCAATCCCAGTAATCATAGTATTGTTCTTTCTATCAATGTCTATGTCCAATAACATGGCCCAGGAAGGTGACTTGGGCTTTGGCAAGTTCACCTTTACCCAAACTTATCATCAAGCCTGCTTCCCGAAGACGAACAAACAAATTTGAAAAAAGGTGCAAATGTTCCTTCCTCGTATGATTTAAATTCACTAGGTCATCAATATAAATGACACTTTTTGGCATCTAGAAATAACCTTATTGGGTAGCCATTGAAATGTGCATGGCGCATTTTCGTAGCAAACAGCATGGCTTTAAACTGATACAGTCTCTTCGGCATTACAAAAGCTGAAATTATCTTCACTCTTTCTGACAAAAGTATCCTCTGAGAAAGTCTAAATTAGAACATTAATTTGCTTGTCTCATTGTTTCAACACAGCCTTCCCAATGTGGAATCAGATAGGAATCAATCTTTGTAACTGTGTTTTTTTGCAATATTCCACACATTTCCCTTGGTTACCATCTGGTTTTGGTGCAATTATTATGGGTGAGCTCCAGTCACTGTAGCTCACTTTAATTATGTCATCTTCGAGCATGCGTTCAATCTCCACTTGCACCTCGACCCACTTAGGAAGATTATGCCTATAAGGATGTTGCTTAATTGGAACAGCATGTCCAATATCTGCATCATGCATAACTAGGTTAGTACTTCCCTGATTATGTCTGCATATCTCCCCATGTGATAGTAATAACTTTCAGGTCATTTGAATTTTCCTCGAAGTTAATTCAACAATTTTGACAACATCTTCATTGTCCAACTTAATTTGAGGAATGTCCAAATCATGATCCTCTGAATTTGGTTCTTCAGTATTGCAAACGATAGCTTAGTTTCATTTTGATTTTTTCCTTATAAAAACATCTTTTGTGCATATTTAGATGGCACGCTGTATGAAATTTCTTTCTGTCTCGAGTCTTTTCAAATAGTTTACCTCACTCACCTTTTTTTCAACTTGATAAGGTCCACTAAAACTTGATTTTAAAGATTAACCTATCACTGGAAGTAACACTAACACCTTATCCACCTGAACCCCAAATTGAAAAGTTTTGATTTTGTGTCTGTTTTCTGTTTCATTACATACTATGATAAGTTTAAATGTTGTTTAGCCAGCTCCCCCACTCTGTTTGATCATTCCCTAAAAGCTGACGCATCGTCCAAATATGTAGCCTCTGAATTCGAACTTAGTAATTTCTTCTTTATCATTTTTAGTGGTTCTCTCAGTTCCTGCCGAAAACCTAATCCAAATGGAGTGCATTTGGTCGATTTATTTTGTGCATTTGTGATGGTAAAAATTGTAAATGGAATTCCGTTATCCTAATCATCTAGGGAATCTTGACTACATGCATTTGACAGGGGTTTTCACATCGGATGCCACCTTTCTAGCGTCCCTGTGATTCTGGACAGTACGCAGAAGGTTTGAATTGTTGTATTCCTGAGGTATCCATAACTTCCTTGAATAACTTTGATATAAACTTTCACCCTTGATCTGATTGTATCTCTGTGGGTAGTCATTATCCAGTGAAAGATGTGAGTGATTCCTCGACAATCCTTTCAGCTGTGATATTGCATAATGGAATGATCTCTGGAAATATAGTGGGCACATCCATTATTGCTAACAAATACTGATTCCAATTGTTTGTTCTACACAATCAAGGACTTTTACTATGTTGAATGGTCAGACTTACCTGCTCTCTTTAGTTCCCTTTTTTATCAGTATTGCCACTGGAAACTTTGTTCCTGATCTAATTAAGTTTCCTTGATTCAATTAATTGTCCCCTCACATCCATTCCTGCTCTGTGGGCATCAGCCGAATTGATCAGGATCCTTTTGTAATCATGGCTAACCTTCTTCACTGTCAACTGTATCACCAATTTTGGCTGAGAAGTGGCAGATGGAGTATTACTCATATAAATGCGAGTTGCTGGCATTTTGGGAAAGCAAATCTTAGCAGGTAATGGTAAGGGCCGAGGGAGTATTGCTGAACAAAGAGAACTTGAAGTGCAGGTTCATAGCTCCTTGGAAGTGGAGTCGCAAGTAGATAGGAGAGTGAAGTAGGCGTTTGATATGCTTTCTTTTATTGGTCAGCATATTGAGTACAGAAGTTGGGAGGTCATGTTGCTGCTGTACAGGACATGGGTTAGGCCACCGTTGGAATATTGCATAGAATTCTGGTCTCTTTCCTATCAGAAATATGTTGTGAATCTTGAAAGGGTTCAGAAACGATTTATAGGGATGTTGCCAGGGTTGAGTGATTTGAACTATAGGGAGAGGCTGAACAGGATGTTCAGGGCTTTTTTCCCTGGAGTATCAGAGGTTGAGGAATGATCTTATAGATGTTTACAAAATTATGAGGGGCATGGAAAGGATAAATAGACAAAGTCTTTTTCCTGCGGTGGGGGAGTCCAGAACTAGAGGGCATAGTTTTAGAGTGAAAGGGGAAGATATAAAAGAGACCGAAGGGGCAACCTTTTTACGCAGAGGGTGGTACATGTATGGAATGAGCTGCTAGAGGAAGTGGTGGAGGCT
>NC_057734.1:53864819-53871056 GCF_004010195.1 Chiloscyllium plagiosum
TCTATATCTTCCATATCCTTTTCCACAGTAAATTCTGATGCAAAATGCTCGTTTAGTAACTCCCCCATTTACTGCGGCACCACACAATGACCGCCTTGCTGTTCTTTGAGGGGCCGTATTCTCTTCCTAGTTACACTTTTGTCCTTAATGTATTTGTAAAAACCCTTTGGATTTTCCTTAATTCTATTCGGTAAAGCTGTCTCATGTCCCCTTATTCACCTCCTGTTGCCTTTATACTCTTCTAAGGATTCACTCAATCTATTCTGTCTATACTTAACATGTGTTTCCTTTTTTTATTTTCGCCAAGTCATATTAAAATTGTACAAGACGTTGGTTCGGCCGCATTTAGAATACTGTGTACAGTTCTGGGCGCCACATTACGAAAGGATGTGGATGCCTTGGAGAGGGTGCAGAGAAGGTTTACGAGGATAGTGCCTGATATGGAAGGTACTAGCTATGAAGAGAGGTTGAGTAGGTTAGGTTTATTTTCATTAGAAAAAGGGAGATTGAGGGGGCACCTGTTTGAGATTTACAAAATCATGAAGTGTATAGACAGGGTGGATAGAGATAAGCTTTTTGCCAGGATGAAGGGTTCAATAACGAGAGCACGCTTTCAAGATGAGAGGTGAAAAGTTTAAGTGGGATACACGCAGTAAGTACTTCACACAGAGGGTGGTGGGCGTTTGGAACGCGTTGCCAGCGGAGGTGGTAGAGGAAGGCATGGTAGATTCATTTAAGATGCGTCTGGACAAATGCATGAGGAGGTGGGGAGCAGAGGGATTCAGATGCTTAGGAATTGGCCGACAGGTTTAGACAGTACATCTGGATCGGCTCAGGCTTGGAGGGCCGAAGGGCATGTTGCTGGGCTGTAAACCTTCTTTGTTCTTTGTTCTTTGTAGTTAAACCCTCAAATAATTTGGTCCTCCAGCGTTCACTATACATGCTGTCTTTGCAGAAGGAAGGGGATCAACTGATCGGAGGACCACTACTGTCTCGGGAATGAAGACTCCTCAAATGATTATGTGATCAATGACTGGACAGGATGGATCAAGTCAGGTTGCAATTAATTAACAAACCTAGGGCACCGAGTATTGAGAGAGAGTTCTCTATATTTTTCAGTCTGTTCTCAGTCAGTGAGAAGGATTCCAGATCCTATACATTTTTAGAATTGTTGAGTTAAAAGAACATTTACTGAAGTGATTTGAAGATCACTTGGTATATAGTCTGAATCTTCACATCTGCAATGATCTGCGCTCATTAACAAAATGTTGTTCTGTTTCTCTGCTGGTCAATGCTGACCTCCATTTCCTTCACGCCCAGTTAATCAATCACAACATTCTTCCCCAGCTCATTATCGATGGCCTAATAACTGCTATCCTGGAAGATCTTCAGAACATGGAGATCTACTTCTCTGGAGGTGAAGATGTGACCCTGTAATGAATCAAATGAAATGAAACCAAATCAAAACCAAGTCAGCTCCTGATCACGCAATAGAGGAAGGGGAGAGGAGGGAAATAAGGCAGAGCCTGGGATATGTGACAGATGCTGCAGAGTCGCCAACATTGGGAAAGATCAGAGCAAGTTCGAACCTGATGATATTCCTCTGGACATGGCCATTCAAAGTCTGAATGGTTTCCTTGTGAATTAAATATTTCAGCGACCACGATAAAGAATAGTGGGCAGGATGGTTGGAATTGATGTTAAACAATTTGAATATTCAGGACAGGTTGCGTGGAACACATAAACATTTAGTTCAGCTGAGTAGTTCACTGTGGAAAACCTTATGACATAGCAATAGTATCCCTAGTTTAAAGCTGGAAAACCTGTCTTCAAATCCCACCTTCCCTGAGGTGCATCACTGCCCCTTTAAACGGGAATATCATCAGGTTCGAACTTGCTCTGACCTTTCCCAATGTTGGCGACTCTGCAGCATCTGTCACATATCCCAGGCTCTGCCTTATTTCCCTCCTCTCCCCTTCCTCTATTGCGTGATCAGGAGCTGACTCTGGAACATTAAGTTGAAGTTTCACCTTTCCCATAAGTGTCTTAGAACATTTTGAGTCATGTTTATTGAAGTATAATGTTAGAAGATTAATGGGGAGATTCCACCAAAGTGTTACACCAGATGGTTGAATAATCTGGTGATGCTGGCATTGTGAAATCGATGACAAGATGACTAATGCACAGATCCAGATAATCCCCTGTGGGCTTGGGCTTTAATTTCACCACTGCAAATGGTGGAATTTGAACTCAATGTGTGTCTGGAATGAAATGCTTAATGCTGGCCATGAAACTATAGGCATAAAAAATGCTTTACGTCTGACTTGGGCTAGCCCACCTCCAACATAAATTATCTCCATTTATTGGCACTATATTGGATCCCGGCAACACTGACGTCTAATTAAAGTACTCAGACGCTATCTCCAAGATGCACTTCAGAAAATCACTATATTCATGAGAAATCACCTTCTGTTCCCACCATCACTAACAAGCACAGTGTAGCAGGGACATGGGAACACCTCCTTCTGCAATGTCCTCTCCGAGCCACTCCGCACTCGATTGGAAATTTCTCAACGTTCCTTCGCTGGGTTAAAATTCTGGAAAAACAGTGTGAGTCCACACAGCACAAGGACGGCAGCAATTCATGTCTTTTTGCCAGCACAATTACAGATGGCCAATAAACGCTGCACTAGCCGGAAAATTGCACATTGCCGATTCATTTTTTAAGACAATGATAAGGCAAATAGAGACTAAATATTCTCTGAGTCGATGAACAGTTAATTTGTAAACATGCCATTGCCTATTTCACCAATGCAGTTAGTGCAGGCAGACTGAACACAGACCTACTGTCCTTCTGTAAAAGGTATAATGGTGTCCTCAATACCTTTTAGTGACAAACAGATGGAGCAGGCTAGTGTTCTCCTTTTTCTATGGAACAGGTTTCAGGAAGTGCTTAACATTCTTCCATTCCTTTGTGACAGGATCAACTATAAAATGGTTGCTGTCAAGATTTATTATGTCACTGTTAAGGAGTTTAACAGTTTCTTTTTGTCTCTGTGTTGCAGTACAAATAGAGTTCAGCGATATCAGCACTTCCCTGTTTCTCAAGATTGTGTGGATTAATGATCTCGTCTAATTGACAACAGATCAGAGGAACTGGACAATCTCCTTCCATTCCAATGGAACATGCTGCATGGTCTTACTTGTTCTGTCATTTCCTTTTCTGACAAAAAAAATCAAGATGCTTTCTTGGACACCTCATGAAACGGTTCTTATATTTAAATCAGAAGTGTTCAGTGTTCAGCAGCACCCTGCCTGCATGTGTGCTGATATTACCAATTTCTTTTCAGGTAGGGGTCCTGTGTAAACAGTTAAGATCCTTGAAAAAAGGTTCCTCAAATGCAGGAATGGGTATTTACAATGCTGGTTTCAGTATTGCCTGAGGTTTGCCAATTACCTGACACGTATGACATTTCCAGCAAAATTTAACCACATCCTTATGCAGTAAAAAATGCTTTCGCATTTTAACCTGAGCTTTTCTCCAACTGGTCATTCATGTGCTACCTGCAACACTGCATTTTTATAGCCCACTTGAATATATGATGGTCTCCATTTCCTCATCAAGACATCATTTTAAACGAGTAACATTTGGGAATACATGCAGATTCTTTTTCTGCGTACGTTTTTTTATGCAATTGCTTCACTCTTCCATCTTTCTGTTGTAACACAGATAAATATATAAAAGATAAAATATCCACGTTTCCCTCCATCTGTTCATGACTTGGCTCAAACATTCAATCAAACATGACTTCTGAAATCTCTACTTTAACATTCTTCTTTTTATTTAGGGAATTCTCCTTTTTTTTCAACCGGTAACTTTGTGATTTTGTTATCACACAATCAAGAAAAAAATCAAAGGTTAATACTTCCTTTTAGAGCTCAGTTGCCTGATTCTCCACTGGCTTTTCGACTACAGTAGGCAGCACTCCTACCTGTGGTCCAGCTATATCGTTATAAAGCGCAAATTGCATTCCTGAAGCTGATTTTCTCCAGTATTCATGCCAACACTTCTCCACTTTTCTCTTGACACTCCAATCTCACTCTTCATAATGGATCATTTCTCGTCATATCATGAATTCCATGGACACACACATTTCCCGGCAATATTCTTTCTACGTTACATATCTCTTCATCCATCAACATCAAAGACTGATGTGACCTGCTTCATGTAACTTCTTTACCTGCTGCTCCTGGTCTATGCGGCCTTAAAGTCATTGAAATATACAGCACAGAAACTGAACCTTTGGTTCAACATGTCCATGCCAACCAGATAACCCAAACCAATCTATTCACACCTGTCATCGCCCGCCCCATATCCCTCTAAACCCTTCCTATTTATATACCTATCAAGATGACTTTTAAATTTTGCAATTGCAATGGCCAAGATCTTTGATTTCTCACTCTCCACGGGAGTCGTAGCAGAGGATTGGAAGGAAGCGAATGTTGTTCCTCTTTTCAAGAAGGGTAATAAGGAAATCCCTGGCAATTACTGACCAGTCAATCCGATGTGTGTGGTCACCAAGGGTTTGGAAACAATTCTGAGAGATAGGACTTATGGCTATTTGGAAAAACATGTCGTGATTAAAGGCAATCAGCATGGCTTTGTGAGGGCAGGTCTTGCCGGATAAAACTTATTGAGTTTTTGAGGAGGTGACAAGACATGTCGACGAAGTTTGAGCAGTGGATGAGGCAAGGCATTTGATAAGGTTCGAGCTGAAAAATGTGTTGTTGGAAAAGCACAGCAGGTCAGGCAGCATCCAAGGAGCAGGAGAATCAACGTTTCGGGAATGAGGAAAATGTGCCAAGCAGGCTAAGATAAAAGGTAGGGAGGAGGAACTTGGGGGAACAGGTGTTGGAAATGTGATAGGCGGAAGGAGGTTAAGGTGAGTGTGATAAGGTGAGAGTGATAGGCCGGAGTGGGGGTGGGGACGGAGAGGTCAGGAAGAAGATTGCAGGTTTGGAAGGTGATGCTGAGTTCGAGGGTTAGAACTGAGACAAGGTGGGGGGAGGGGAAATGAGGAAACTGGAGAAGTCTGCGTTCATACCTTGTTTTTGGAGGGTTCCTAGGCGGAAGATGAGGCGCTCTTCCTCGAGCCGTCCTGTTGCTATGGTCTGGCGATGGAGGAGTCCAAGGACCTGCATGTCCTTGGTGGAGTGGGAGGGGGAGTTGAAGTGTTGAGCCACGGGGTATTTGGGTTGGTTGGTCCGGGTATCCCAGAGGTGTTCTCTGAAATGTTCCGCAAGTAGGAAGCCTGTCTGCCCAATATAGAGGAGGCCACATCGGGTGCAGTGGATACAGTAAATGATGTGTGTGGAGGTGCAGGTGAATTTGTGGTGGATTTGGAAAGATTCCTTTGGGCCTTGGAGGAAAGTAATGGGGGAGGCATGGGTGCAAGTTTTGCATTTCTTGTGGTTGCAGGGGAGGGTGCCGGGAGTGGAGGTTGGGTTGGTGGGGGGGTGTGGACCTGACGAGGGAGTCACAGAGGGAGTGGTCTTTTCGGAACGCTGATGGGGAGGGGAGGGAAATATATCCCTGATGGTGGGGTCCGTTTGGTGGCGGAAATGAAGATGGATGATACGATGTATCTGGAGGTTGGTGGGGTGGTAGGTGAGGACCAGTGGGGTTCTGTCCTGGTGGCGATTGGAGGGGCGGGGCTCAAGGGCAGAGGAGCGGGAAGTGGAGGAGATGCGGTGGAGAGCATCGTCGACCACATTTGGGGGGAAATTGCGGTCTTTGAAGAAATAGGCCATCTGGGTTGTTCAGTATTGGAACTGGTCCTCCTTGGGAGCAGATGCGGTGGAGACGAAGGAATTGGGAATATGGGATGGCGTTTTTACAGGGGGCAGGGTGGGAGGAGGTGTAGTCTCGGTAGCTGTGGGAGTCAGTCGGTTTATAGTAAATGTCCGTGTTGATTCGGTCGCCCGAGATAGAAATGGAGAGGTCTAGGAAGGGGAGGGAGGAGTCTGAGATGGTCCAGGGAAATTTGAAGTCAGGGTGGAAGGTGTAAGTAAAACCTTCTCACCAGCTCCAAACGGACCCAATCACCAGGGATACATTTCCCTCCCCTCCCCTATCAGCATTCCGAAAAGACCACTCCCTCCGTGACCCCCTCGTCAGGTCCACACCCCCCACTAACCCAACCTCCACTCCCGGCACCTTCCCCTGCAACCGCAAGA
>NC_057734.1:53871068-53878797 GCF_004010195.1 Chiloscyllium plagiosum
CCCCCACCAACCCAACCTCCACTCCCGGCACCTTCCCCTGCAACCGCAAGAAATGCAAATCTTGCACCCACACCTCCCCCCTTACTTCCCTCCAAGGCACAAAGGGATCCTTCCATATCCATCACAAATTCACCTGCACCTCCACACGCATCATTTACTGCATCCGCTGCACCCGATGTGGCCTCCTCTATATTGGGGAGACAGGCCGCCTACTTGTGGAACATTTCAGAGAACACCTCTGGAACACCAGGACCAACCAACCCAACCACCCCGTGGCTCAACACTTCAACTCCCCCTCCCACTCCACCAAGGACATGCAGGTCCTTGGACTCCTCCATCGCCAGACCATAGCAACAGGACGGCTCGAGGAAGAGCGCCTCATCTTCCGCCGAGGTACCCTCCAATCACAAGGGATGAACTCAGATTTCTCCAATTTCCTCATTTCCCCGAAGGGCTCATGCCCGAAACGTCGATTCTCCTGCTCCTTGGATGCTGCCTGACCTGCTGCGTTTTCCAGCAACACATTTTCAGTTCCAATAGCTTTACCTTGCTCGCCTTTTGTAAAACCCCCATATCCCCGTCCCCGCCCCCCCAGAAATCTGTCAGTGACTGAAAGCCATTACTGCACAAAACACTGTTTCAATCAACCGAATTCGACAACCAGCCCAAAAGACACTGACACCTTTGTATCCAACAACGCTGAACCCGAAGTGGAATTTTAGGATCAATTACAGCAAGAACGCACAACCTGTTATGGACTCGGCCAAATATTTTAAAAAGGTGGCCTGGCCCCTAAGCTTTTCTAATTATAAAGGAAGATGTGAAGTGGGTGTTCCTGATCTGATACAACTCGTCAAATCACTCAGCTTTAAGCAAAACAAAAATCATTTAAACACTACACTGGAAGCACAACCAAAAGAAAGCAGAATGTTAATTAACCCAACAGTGGAAAAACTCCACCGATCCGACGCAGTAACAAAGAATAATTAATTGTTCCAATACAGTAATAGCCGATAAATGGCAAAAAAGATAAATACAAACACAGATTCATACAAGCCGGAGGGAACAACATCCAAAGAGAGAGACTTCAATAGAAAGTTAGAAAAACCCTTTACTGAAGCTTGCAACTCGCCAGCACTCCAGCAGGACAGTTAAACAATCTCGAGGTATAAACTTGAACTGGGAGAACTGGCCACTGACATTCCATTATTGAACTAGACGCTAAGGCACTCTGCCTTTAGGACCTCTCCAGGAACAAGGACGAAATGACCTTTATAAACTGACAGCATCGTCACACACCCAGTGCGTTATTTTTATACCACTAGAGAAACACTTCTCTAGTGATGGCTTTGATCCTTAATTCCACCCTCTATTCTTTATCATTAACAGCTCGCTTGAAGATATTTAATGCTTTCTGGAAGGAACACTGAAAAACATTTCATGCTGTGTGTTCATTCCCAGGCATTCAGATGAACTAGAGTAAGGTTCCGACTTGTCAAGTACGTTTTACTGGCTGGGAGGATGAAATTCAGTCCGGTAACTTCCACGTAAAATTAGGTCGGATGTGGAAACAAAATTCTCCAAAGTTGTTGATCTAGTCATGTTCCCTTATCCATTATTCGCAACTGAGTATGCAATTTGAGAAACTGGACAATTGTTCGAATGTGATGAGCTACACGTGTGGAGTCAACTGTTGGCAGTTGGGAAGATCAGACCACAGACCATAATGGGATTAACGACAAAAAAATTCACAAGGACAATGTTATTGTTATTTTTTACAAAGGACAATTGTTTAAATGCATAAATAAGTTAAAATACATGACATTTGGGGTCCAACGCATAGAGAAGAGAATGAAAGTGAAGTCTTGAATGCCAGGATCAGATCTTATTTTATTTAGTGTATTATGCAAATAAAACATTCTACATGATTGCAACTAATGTAATTGATGAGTTGACATAATTGACTCTCTGGAGATGTGATGCGTGTATAAATACAGATTACATCTGCCTTATGTTGGTCATACTGCAGCCATAGAACCTCTATTCCGACAGAAGTCATTCATTTTCAGAAATGGAGAAACCACCGATTTTATTATTGAAGGAGATTTATTATCCACTTCTTGCAGCTGTTTGTCTTCCAGGTGAGACATTCAACTTGTTTGTTTCGAGTTGGTTTTAATTTATCCGTGTTAATGTTGCATACCATACATTTCCCATTGTCAGTGTTCACATACCATTGTCAAAAACAGTGTTTGAACACTTCTACTTTTTCCCTTTATCTGTTAGCATAACAACCGTCACAAAAATGTCGCCTGCAAAGGCTTTTGTTGATCTTTCGACAGTCTGACAATACCGTACAGATAGATGGCGACCGCATTAAATATGGGTACATTTATTGTTTTGTAAATCACTCAGAATGTATTCGCATCCTCTTAAAAAGTATCTTCTCCTCTATTTCAAACATGCATTGCAATATTACCGAAATGCTGTCTCTTTTTCAGCGAACACAATGACTGTTATAATTATCGTACGAGGAAACTGTGGTCTTTCTAAATGCATTTCTGCTTATCTGGTAGCCATGGCAACATCGGATCTCTTGGTCATTATCCATAATGTTATCGCATATCGCATTTTGCATTATCATTTTCCTCTTTCCTTCTTGTCCTACACACCTGTTTGCAAGTTCATTATATACATAGGTACCACCAATCTCGATTTAACTGTTTGGTTCATCGTTTCCTTCACATTTGACAGATTTGTGGTGATCTGCTGCCAGAAGTTTAAAACACTATATTGTACAGAAAGAACTGCAACGGCGGTATTAATAATCATTTCGGTCCTGACCTTGTTAAAAAATATTCCACTTTTGTTTGCATATGAGTCAGAGCAAATCCTTAATAAAATCCAATGGGGCTGCAAGGCAAGCATAACTTTCTTTGCTTCATCTCCAGGGATAGCGTTTGTCTGGGTTTACAGCACCTGGGTTGCTTGGCTTCCATTTATCTTAATTGTCTCATTTAATTGTTTAACCATCCACCGTATTGTAATGGCGAACAGAACTCGGATTAAACTCCATGGACACAGAAAGGAGAATCAAAGCAATACAGAGCTGGAGAACCGGAGGAAGTCGATCGTTTTATTGTTCTCGGTATCTGTCAGTTTCATATTGCTTTGGTTGACACGTTCTGCTACTTTGGTCATTACCAGACTGTCAAACCCTAATTATTACCGAGGCGACTTTAACGACCCTGAATATATCGCAACTGAAACGGGAAATATTCTCAAGTTGTTGAGCTGTTTCCTGAACCCATGTATTTATGCAGCAACCCAGAACAAATTCAGAGAGGAGCTGAAGAATGTGGTGAAATCGCTATTGAGACAAACTCTCAAATGTGTTTTTAAAAATGTGGACAAGGGAAATGTAGTTTAGGGGAATATTTTTGTAGCTGAGACTTAATTTCATCTTGCTTTCTAAAATGGAGTTCTCTTCATCCCCCGGCATTTAAAAACAAAATGCTTCACGCAGTTATTTCATGGATTATCGAACCTAAATTCGATACGTTCAGTCATTTCTGTTTCGTACGATTTTTGGTTGAATTGTACAAATTACATGTCCTTTGAAGGATGATATCTTTAAACTCAGGTATCAATATTTAACAAAAAAGTCTTGAGCTGTGATATTTTGCACAAATATATGAATCTATTACTGATACCGTGATCAGATGCTGAAAAATATGTTGCTGGAAAAACGCAGCAGGTCAGGCAGCATCCAAGGAACAGGAGAATCGACGTTTCGGGCATAAACCTTTCTTCAGGATTCCTGAAGCACATTTTTCAGCATCTGATCTCCAGCTTCTGCAGTCCTCACTTTCCACCGTGATCAGAGGCGTCAGGTTGAAATTGTCTGGAAAAGGAAATCAAAGATATTTCTGCCTCAAAATGAGAAACTGGCTATTTTTGTGCAAATTTTGCAAGAAAGACACTTGATTTTCCGACATGACTACACACTGAAACGCCACCCTCAGCAACTTTCAACAGGCACAAATCAAACATAGGAACGTCCATTCTTGCCGTCCTGGTTATTGCATGATAAGAAAAAAAAATTTCAATAGATGTAGCAAATAACCTCTGTCAATCAGCCCACAGTGTACACAGGTATGATGCTGTTCTGTGCTGTACTTTTCTATGTTGTATGTTCTAAACCCGCATCCACCACTTCTTCTAGATGTTCATTCCACAAGCGAACCTTTCTTTGTGTAAATTAAAATAAATGATCTCATGTCTTTTTAGGATCTTTCTCCTCCCACCTTGAAAATTTATGTCCTTGTCTTGATCTCCTCCAAGCTAGGGAAAATGAATTTGTAATTAACCTCATCCATACTCATCATGATTTTATAAACTTCTTCAATGTCAGCTCTGAACCTCCCATGTTTCAGTGGAAAAGTTCCTGCATATCCAGTCTCCACTTATAATACAAACCCAGTTCCCGGTAACATCCTAGTAAACCTCTTCTAAGCACTCTCTAGCTTGATAAATCCTTCCTGAAAACGGGATAACAGAACTGTATGCAGTACTCCAGAAGAGGCATCCCCACATCCTGTGCAATCTCAAAGTAACGTACCAACCCCACATCTGACCAATGATGGCAAGCTTGTTACACACTTCTTAATTACCCAATCTGTGTGTGATGGAGACTTCAAAGAATTATGTACAAGATCCTTAAGGTCTCTCTGTTCAACAAGATCAACTTTTAACTGGCAATGGCTTGCCTTTTTTATGTTATAAAATGCAATTCCTCGCATTTTCCAAGCTAAACCCAATCTGCCACACTTCAGACCATTGGCTCATAGAGTCATAGACTTATAGAGATGTACAGCATGGAAACAGACTCTTCAGTCCAATCCGTCCATGCCTACCAGATATCCCAACCCAATCTAGTCCCACCTGCCAGCACTCGACCCATCCCTCCAAACCCTTCCTATTCCTATACCCATCCAAATGCTTCTTAAATGTTGCAATTGTACCAGCCTCCACCACATCCACTGGCAGCTCATTCCATGCACCACCCTCTGCATGAAAAAGTTGCCCCTTAGGTCTCTTTTATATCTTTCCCCTCTCACCCTAAACCTATGCCCTCTAGTTCTGGACTCCCCAACCAGGGAAAAGACTTTGTCTATTTATCCTTTCCATGCCCCTCATAACTTTGTAAACATCTATAAGGTCACCCCTCAGCCTCCGACGCTCCAGGGAAAACAGCCCCAGCCTGTTCAGCCTCTCTCTGTAGCTCAGATTCTCCAACCCTGGCAACATCCTTGTTGGTCACAGGCCTCCAGTCTGAAAAACAGCCCTCCACCACCACCCTCTGTCTTCTACCTTTGAGCCACTTCTGTATCCAAATGGCTAGTTCTCCCTTTATTCCATGAGATCGAACCTCGCTAATCAGTCTCCCATGGGGAACCTTGTTGACCACCTTACTGAAGTCCATATAGATTACATCTACTGCTCTGCCCGCATCAATCTTCTTTGTTACTTCATCAAAAAACTCAATCAAGTTTGTGAGACATGAATTCCCACAGACAAAACCATATTGACTATCCCGAATCAGTCATTGCCTTTCCAAATACATGTACATCCTCCCCTCAGGATTCCCTCCAACAACTTGTCCACCACCGAGGTCAGACTCACCGGTCTATTGTTCCCTGGCTTGTCTTTACCGCATATCCTTTTCCACAGTAAATACTGATGCAAAATATTCATTTTCTGTGGCTCCACACAAAGGCCGCCTTGCTGATCTTTGAGGGGCCCTATTCTCTCCCTAGTTACCCTTTTATCCTTAATGCACTTGTAAAAACCCTTTGGATTCTCCTTAATTATATTTACCAAAACTATCTCAGGTCCCCGTTTTGCCCTCCTGATTTCCCTCTTAAGTATACTCCTACTTTCCTTATACTCTTCTAAGGATGTACTCGATCTATCCTGTCTATACCTGATATATGCTTCCTTCTTTTTCTAACCAAACCGTCAATTTCTTTAGTCATCCAGCATTCACTATACCTAACAGCCTTCTCTTTCACCCTGACAGGAATATACTTTCTCTCGATTCTTGTTATCTCATTTCTGAAGGCTTCCCATTTTCCAACCGCCCCTTTACCTGCGAACATCTGCCTCCAATCAGCTTTCGAAAGTTCTTGCCGAATACGGTCAAAATTGGCCTTTCTCCAATTTAGAACTTCAACTTTTAGATCTGGTCTATCCTTTTCGATCACGATTTAAACGAATAAAATTATGATCAAAGTGCTCACCTGCCCTGCCTTCTTTCCCAAGAGTAGGTCAGGTTTTGCACCTTCTCTAGTCGGTATATCCACATACCGAATCAAAACATTGTCTTGTACACATCTAAGAAATTCCTCTCCATCTAAACCTTTAACACTATGACCCAAGTGATCAACAGATCTATTTCTCATTTAGATAAGCCTCTTCACTATCCATAGTACCAACAATATTAGTGTCATTTGCAATGTTACGCACCATGCTTTCGATATTATCATCAAAATCACTTGTATAAAAGACAAACAAAAGTGAATCCCACACTGATCGCTGTGGGACACGGCTTGTCAAAGACCTTCAGTCCCACAAAAGACTCTTCAGTATTCTGAAAAATTACATTATTTAGGGAATATGATTCATAATAAGTCGGGATTTGGGATATTTCATATCATGCTTCTATTAAGATGCCAGCTCACATCTTTCTTCCATTGTGAAGATGATCTTTCTTCTCATAGTCATACGAGTCCAGTGGGAGTTTGGCTACACTGTAACTCACTACTCTTCAGTATTCTGAAAAATTACATTATTTAGGGAATACGATTCATAACAAGTCGGGATTTGGGATATTTCATATCGTGCTTCTATTAAGATGCCAGCTCACATTTTTCTTCCATTGTGAAGATGATCTTTCTTCTCATAGTCATACGAGTCCAGTGGGAGTTTGGCTACACTGTAACTCACTGCTTCATTCAACTATGAACACAGTTTAAATAGAACGGGGAGGAAAAGAGTGAACGACATAATGAATGTTGGATATTGGTTCCCTTTGTGAAATGACAGGATTTTCCTCATAATAGTTGTGTATTTTGCAATCTCATTTATCAGCGATTACAGCAGCAATTTAATTGGTAAAATCTGAACTTGGGAAAACAAATCGAGAATCAGGTAAATCACAGAGCTCACCTTGCTCGTTGAACTGTCTTTAATAAGTTACTTGGTGGCAAATGTACACTATCATAAGTGTGTTATTTTCAAAGTTAAAAAGGTTTTGTTCTCACAATGAGTGAAAATAAACTATCCAATACAGGTGGCAAGGGATACTTGATAATCCAACCACATGAGTCGCTGTTCCATGGCCACACGCCGAAAGGATTAATAAAATTAATTAACAAAGTGAAAATTAAAACGTGACCTTAAAAGTATAATATGTCAAATTTTCCTCATAATAGGAAGATAGTAAACAAAGGGATCAATCTGAGACTGGTACAGTTGAGAACAGAAGTGAGTCAAACAGTCAGGGCAGGCAGGGACAAGGTAGGACTAATAAATTAAACTGCATTTATTTCAATGCAAGGGGCCTAACAGGGAAGGCAGATGAACTCAGGGCATGGTTAGGAACATGGGACTGGGAATATCATAGTAATTACAGAAACATGGCTCAGGGATGAGCAGGACTGGCAGC
>NC_057734.1:53879278-53892591 GCF_004010195.1 Chiloscyllium plagiosum
CCTGAGCCGATCCAGATGTACTGTCTAAACCTGTCGGCCAATTCCTAAGCATCTGAATCCCTCTGCTCCCCACCTCCTCATGCATTTGTCCAGATGCATCTTAAATGAATCTACCGTGCCCTCCTCTACCACCTCCGCTGGCAACGCGTTCCAAACGCCCACCACCCTCTGTGTGAAGTACTTACTGCGTGTATCCCACTTAAACTTTTCACCTCTCATCTTGAAAGCGTGCTCTCGTTATTGAACCCTTCATCCTGGCAAAAAGCTTATCTCTATCCACCCTGTCTATACACTTCATGATTTTGTAAATCTCAAACAGGTGCCCCCTCAATCTCCCTTTTTCTAATGAAAATAAACCTAACCTACTCAACCTCTCTTCATAGCTAGTACCTTCCATATCAGGCACTATCCTCGTAAACCTTCTCTGCACCCTCTCCAAGGCATCCACATCCTTTCGTAATGTGGCGCCCAGAACTGTACACAGTATTCTAAATGCGGCCGAACCAACGTCTTGTACAATTTTAATATGACTTGGCGAAAATAAAAAAAGGAAACACATGTTAAGTATAGACAGAATAGATTGAGTGAATCCTTAGAAGAGTATAAAGGCAACAGGAGGTGAATAAGGGGACATGAGACAGCTTTACCGAATAGAATTAAGGAAAATCCAAAGGGTTTTTACAAATACATTAAGGACAAAAGTGTAACTAGGAAGAGAATACGGCCCCTCAAAGAACAGCAAGGCGGTCATTGTGTGGTGCCGCAGTAAATGGGGGAGTTACTAAACGAGCATTTTGCATCAGAATTTACTGTGGAAAAGGATATGGAAGATATAGAATGTAGGATTCTGACATCTTGGTGACATCTTGCAATATGTTCAGATTACAGAGGAAGAAGTGCTGGATGTCTTGAAACGCCTAAAGGTGGATAAATAAATTCCCAGGACCTAATCAGGTGTGCCCGAGAACTCTGTGGGAAGCCAGAGAAGTGATTGCTGGGCCTCTTGCTGAGATATTTGCATCATCGATAGTCACAGGTGATGTGCTGGAAGACAAGAGGTTGGCTAAACGTGGTGCAACTGTTTAAGTAGTATGGTTAGGATAAGTCAGGGAACTATAGACCGGTGAGCCTGATGTCCGTGGAGGGCAAGTGGTTGGAGGGAATCCTGAGGGACAGGATGCACATAGTGTCATAGAGTCATAGAGATGTACATTTGGAAAGGCAAGGACTGATTAGGTTTAGTCAACATGGCTTTGTGCGTGGGAAATCATGTCTCACAAACTTGATTGAGTTTTTTTAAGAAGTAACCAAGAGGATTCATGAGAGCAGAGCTGTAGATGTGATCTATATCGACTTCAATAAGGCATTCGACTAGGTTCCCCATGGGAGACTGATTAGCAAATTTAGATCGCATGAAATACAGGGAGAACTAGCCATTTGGACACAGAACTGGCTCAAATGTAGAAGACACAAGATGGTGGAGAGTTGTTTTTCAGAGTGGAGGCCTGTGACCAGCGGAGTGCCACAAGGATCGATGCTGGGTTCACTACTTTTTGTGATTTACATAAATGATTTGCATGTGAGAATGAGGTACCCTTAGTAAGTTTGCGGATGGCACAAAAATTGGAGGTGTAGTGGACAGTGAAGAAGATTACCTCAGATTCCAACAGCATGTTGACCAGATGGGCCAATGGGCTGAGAAGTGGCAGATGGAGTATTACTCATATAAATGCGAGTTGCTGGCATTTTGGGAAAGCAAATCTTAGCAGAACTTATACACTTAATGGTAAGGGCCGAGGGAATATTGCTGAACAAAGAAAACTTGAAGTGCAGGTTCATAGCTCCTTGGAAGTGGAGTCGCAAGTAGATAGGAGAGTGAAGTAGGCGTTTGATATGCTTTCTTTTATTGGTCAGAGTATTGATTACAGGAGTTGGGAGGTCATGTTGCTGCTGTACAGGACATGGTTTAGGCCACCGTTGGAATATTGCGTAGAATTCTGGTCTCTTTCCTATCAGAAATATGTTGTGAATCTTGAAAGGGTTCAGAAACGATTTACAGGGATGTTGCCAGGGTTGAGTGATTTGAACTATAGGGAGAGGCTGAACAGGATGTTCAGGGCTTTTTTCCCTGGAGTGTCAGAGGTTGAGGAATGATCTTATAGATGTTTACAAAATTATGAGGGGCATGGAAAGGATAAATAGACAAAGTCTTTTTCCTGCAGTAGGGGAGTCCAGAACTAGAGGGCATAGTTTTAGAGTGAAAGGGGAAGATATAAAAGAGACCGAAGGGGCAACCTTTTTATGCAGAGGGTGGTACATGTATGGAATGAGCTGCTAGAGGAAGTGGTGGAGGCTGGTACAATTGCAACATTTAAAATGCATTTGTTTGGAATGAATAGGTCAGGTTTGGAGGGATATGGTCCGGGCGCCGGCAAGTGGGTCTAGATTGGGTTGGCGTATGTAGTCGGCATGGATGGGTTGGACCGAAGGATCTGTTTCCGTGCTGTACATCTGTATGACTCTATGACTCAGACGACAAGATATTTGTACAGAATTAGGACATTCGGCCAATTCAGCCTGTTCTGCCATTAAGTGATAGCTGACCTATTTCTCCACAGCTGTGTAGCAGCTTTGCTGACCATTGGGCGGCACAGTGGCTCAGTGGTTAGCATGCTGCCTCTTAGCGTTACGGGCGCTGGTTCAATTCAAGCGTTCAGTGACTGTCTGTGTAGAGATTGCATTTTCTCCCTCAGGTGCTCAAGTTTCCTTTCACAGTTCACAGATGTGCAGTTTTGGTGTATTAGTCAGTGCCAGATGTAAGGTAGTGAAACAGGTTTGAGTGGGATGCTTTACAGAGAGTTGGTGTAGACTTGCTAGACTGACTTGGCCTGTCTCCACACTGTAGGAATTATCCCCGTAAATTTGAAGCTTTTGGTTGTGTGTAAATTAACAGAATCTACATTTAATTCGGGGACTTGTTAAGAAATCTCACAAACAGGGACTGGAACAGTTAACTTCAACTTTATTGCATGGAGCAAACAAAATATGGCCACACAAGTCAGCAAATTATATCTGACAACACAGTCTGGCCCTTACCAAATAACCGCAGGAATTTAGCTACGATTTCAAACAAACATTTTTGTTTCGAGCTGCGCCAATTATTTGATTATTTTGTAGTGCAGTGCTGTTTACCGAAGTTCTGTGACTCAAGTATCCTGGTGTTGAATTTTTATTGAAGTTTCTGTCCCGCAAGTTTAAAGTGTAAAAGTAGTGGTGATCCTTTCAATATTTTCGTTCACTGTATTGACGACTCATCTGGAGCCATCATGGAGGCAGGTTGCTCTCATATCAAAGGTAGATCCCCTGTTACTTGATAAATTCCGAACTGAAGGTCTGTTGCAGGGCAGCTTTTGCAGAAACAACCGCAGGACATTCCTTCTGAAGCCAATCTTATGCAACTATTTGTCGTGAGGCAGCAGGTTAAGTAGCATTGTTACTTCCTCCCTCCTAGAAAACTGCTTGCTTATGTGGTTTCCCATAAACAGCCAATTTCTTTCAATTCCCTAATACATCTGAATTTTGAATTTGGATTTGAATTGAATTCATTGTCACGTATACCAGACAAAACCACGGGTACAAGTGAATGTTAAGAGCTTGTGTGTCCATTCAGTATTCTACCACCAGTAGGGTAGAAACTGCTGTGAAACCAGCTGGTGCGTGTGTTCAGGCTTCTATATCTCCTCCCTGATGGTAGAGGCTGTAGAAAAACATTGCCAGGTTGGGATGGATCTTTGAGAATTCTGGCGGCCTTTCCTTGACAGTCGGCCTGGTAGATGGATTCTACAGATGGGAGGTTGGCCTTAGTGATTCAAGTCCGCTCTTGAATGGTACAGATGCCATATCAGGTAGTGATACATCCAGACAGAATGCTCTAGGTGCCGGATCTATGAACGTTGGCAAGGGTATTCACCGTCATGCCAAATGTCCTCATCTGCCTGAGGATGAAGAGACGTTGTTGGGCCTTTGTAACCAGTGCATCCACCTGAAGCGTCCAAGAAAGCTTGTTGTGGATGACAACTCCCAGGAGTTTGATACTCTCCACTCGTTCCTCCTCTCTGCTGTTAATATGTGTGTGTGGGGGGGGGGGCATGAGTAACATTCTGCCAAAAGTCAATAATGAGTTCCTTGGTTTTGCCGGCATTGAGAGCTAGAATGTTTTCAGTGCACCATTTTTCCAGGTCTTCCACCTCCCAACTGTTGTCTGATTCATCGGCATCTGAGATTCGATCGACTGTGGTGGCATCTTCAGTGAACTTGCAAATGGCACTAGTCTGATATATGGCGACGCAGCCATGGGTATACAGTGAGGATAGTAAGGAGCAGTTCAGCTCTAAATGTTGAGTATGCACCAATTCTCCCATCTAGGGCCACGTGGCAGAAGTCTCCCTTATAATTTGACACTGCCCTAATTCTCACATTTAGTGCTACTCTGCTCAAACACTTTTCAAATGTTGTAGAACAGAAAATTCATTTTACACGTTTGTCGGTACTGCATTTAGTTTAAATTCAAGTTGCATATAAACCATGTTATCCCAAGTGAATGCTAATGCAGGAAAATGGATTTCATGAGCGTGAAAGAGATGGTTTGGTTTAACAGTATGTGGAGAACTGCGTTAGACATCAGTCTGATGTGGATTTGGTGTTGGTTGATCAGAAGAGCTTAAAATGTGTTGCTGGAAAAGCGCAGCAGGTCAGGCAGCATTCAAGGAGCAGGAGAATCGACATTTCTTCAGGAAGGGTGATCAGAAGAGCCAATTGAATACCTTTTTGATAGCTATAATTTAGTGGTAGTGATCATAATATATTGAATTTTGCATGACACCTGAGTACAAAACGGTTTTTTGTCTTTTTGTTAAAATTACTCTTATATCCCCATGTCATGCAATTTATGAATATATGAGGTGGAACATGGCTTCAGTGAATTTGAAATGTACGTGGAAAGATTTCAATCGAAGACAGGCAATGGCTGGCATTTGCAGAAACACTGTAAGGAGTACAATAAAAGTATATCATCCAAGGTGCAATAGGCAAAGTAAGCAGTTCAGAAAATGCCCAGTCCAGACATTTGGAATGAGCAAATTTAATGGCAATAAATTGAAAAGAAAATGAAATATCGGACAATAATGCAAGCTAACAAGAACATGCAGCCTGCCAAAAAGCTTCCACTGCTTTTTAAAAAGAAAAGAAAAACAAGATCAAATATGGAATAATCCTCTCCCATGTTGACAGGATGTGTGTGAAAATAATGATTTCTTGTAGAGACATTGAAATTACAGGAAACTAAGCAGTTACTTTGTGTCAGTCTTCATGTAAGAAGATCCAGAACATTTCCCAGAAACAAGTGTCCATGGGACTTGTGTAACTAAAGGTTAAAATCAATCATATCAGTGACGACGTAATATTTGGAAACATAGCTAAATTGAAAATTGATGAACCTGCCCGAAGCAAATGTACTTCACACCAGAATTCTGGTGGAAGCAGCAACAGACATATTCATTACACTGTGTTATCTTCCGAAACATTCTGCAAAGACAGGAAGCCAGTCTGGGAATCTGCAAAGTTATAAAGATCGTTGGATCATTACAGATGGAAGTGAAGTAGAAGAAGATTGACTAACTACGGACCTATAACGTGGTGTATCCCTAATGTAGAATCTGTTGGAATATGTCATAAAGACCGTGATATTAGATACTTAGAAATAAACAGTGAAACCGAAGAGAATAATAATGATTTTGTCGGGAGGTAGTATTGTTCGACTATTAATCCAGAAACCTGATTGAAACCATTTGTTCCTGACTGCACACTTCAGGCTGATGGTTTTTCATTACATTCTATGGACCGCACAGCATACTCTGGTAAGACCAAGGGTGGAGAGGTTTGATCTTTAGTCCAAAAATTATTGTGCGTGGACATTCCATACCTGTACAGCCATTGCTCCCCAAACATTGAATTCCTCCCCATCAAATGCCACCCCTTCTATCTACCACGAAAATTTACTTCTGCTATACTAACTGCTGTGTGCATACCACCAGAAGCAAATGTTGAGGAAGACCTGGATGTGCTGCACTCCACCACTAACACCCTGGAGACGGAACAGCCCATGGCCCTGTTAATTGTAACTGGCGACTTCAATCAAGCCAATCTAAGGAATGTGTTATCCAAGTACCACCAGAATTTTACCTGCCCCACCAGGGGCCAGAACATTTTAGACCACTGCTACTCCACTGTGAAAGTTGCCTACCACTCCATCACCAGCCCTCAATTCGGGAACTCTGACCACAATGCCATGTTTCTTCTCCCGGGTTACAGGCAAAAGCTCAAGCAAGAGACCTACTCACGAATACAGGTCCGGTGCTGGTTGGAGGAGGCAGAGGGTCAACTCCCGTTCTGTCTGGAATCGGCTGATGTGGCCATGTTCTAACAGTTCACATGTACCTTGGACGAGTACATCACCACCGTCACAGACTTTATCAGCAAGTGCGTGGAGGATTACATACCGAGGATGTCAAATCAGGTGTTCTCCAACAAGAAACCCTGGATGAAACAGAACATAGAGAAACTGCTAAAAACCAAGCGTGGGGCCTTCAGATCAGGAGACCCATTCAAATATAAGGAATCCACGTATGACCTTCGCAGAGCCATTCAGACAGCGAATGACCAGTACTGATCCAAACTGGAGACCCAGGCAGACACCCGGCGTCTATGGCAAGGACTGCATTACATCACAGGTTCGAAAAACAACCAGTGCAAGATAGAAGAGGGTGACATACACCTCCCACACCGTCTCAATGCTTTCTATACACGTTTTGAGCAGAATATTGACAGAGAGATAACGCCCATTCTGACAAGTCCTGACAAACTTATCCCAACAGTCACTGAATCAGAGGTCTGATCATTTTTCCTTCATGTGAATCCAAGGAAAGCGATCGAGTAACAATCCAGGGCATGCGCAGATCAACTAGAAGAGGTCTTCTCGGACATCTTCAAACTCTCCCTTCAATATGCTGCTGTCCATGCCTGTTTCTAGAGAACCAACATCATTCTTGTGCCTAAGAAGGCTCATGCAGCATGTCTCAATGACAACCTCCCAGTGGCACTAACTTTGGTGATTATGAAGAGCTTGATAAGCTAGTCAGGGCATCTATCAACTCCCTGCAACTCTTGACCCAATTCGCCTATCAGACCAACATATTCACATCAGGTGCCATGTCAATTGCCCGTCACTCCTCCCAAGAACATTTAACACCAAGCGTGGTCTTAAAATAAGCTTGCAGTAGTGAGTAAATTGGGTTCGTTCTTGATTATATGTTATGGAGCTATGACTCTTAATTAATCTTAAAATATAAGCTATAAGTATTAATTTAACCTTGAGCAGTGTTTTATAGCGGAATCACACAGTGCTATTTTTCGGGTCTGTAGATTGAAACTAGCAAAAATGGCCCGAAAGTGCTATGCTGTTCTTGTCGGATCTGGGAATTTAGGGAGAGTTTACGGGTTATGCAGGATTATATCTGCAATAAATTCCTTAGGTTGCAAATCCTATCATATGTAATGGATCAGATGGAGAGGCAGTTAGAGGCAATGAGGAATTTACAAGAGCAAGGGCGTGCGATGGATGGCAGTCAAAGGAAGGGGGTAAGTTTCAGATACAGTCACATAGATGGGTTAACACCAGGAAAGGTAAGAGAGGTAGGCAGGTAGTGGTGATCCCCATTTCAAACAAATATGCAGTTCCTGAAAATGGATTCTCAGGTGTATATAGCACGACCAGCCAAGTTTATGGTATTGAGACTGGCTCTGACGTAATGAGAGGTACGTCGGGTTCCAAGTGATGAATTTTCTTAGGGGACTCTCTAGTCCGAGGTGCAGACTGATGCTTCTGTGGCCAGCAGCGAAAAATCAGAATGCTGTGTTGCTTTCCCGTTGCCTGGATCAAGGATGTCTCAGACAGGGTGCATAATGTTCTCAAGGGGGAGAGGGGTCAACAGAGGTCATTGACCACATTGGAATCAATGACATTGGAAGGGAAAAGGTTGAGATTCTGAAGGGTGATTACAGGGAGGTAGGCAGGAAGTTAAAAAGGAGATCCTTGAGAGTAGCAATATCTGGTTACCCCTGGTACTATGAGCTGGTAAGGGCAGGAATAGCAGGAGAATGCATGGCTGAGGAGCTGGTGGATGGGAGAAGGATTCACATTTTTGGATAATTTCAAGCTGTTTTGAGGTAGACGTGACCTTAATAAGAAGGACGGATTGCATCTAAGTTGAAAGGAGACTAACATACTGGCAAGGAGATTTGCTAGAGCTGCTCGCCAAGATTTAAACTAGCAAGGCGCGGTGCGAGGGGACCTGGGCTATAGTGAGGAAAGATTTGAATTTGAGACTGGTACAGTTGAGGACAACGGTGAGTAAAAACTATCAGGACAGGCAGGGACAAAACAGAGAACAAGGTAGGACTGATAAATTAAACTACATTTATATCAATGCAAGAGGCCTAATAGAGCGGGCAGATGAACTCAGGTTATGGTTAGGAACATGAGACTGGGATATCATAACAATTACAGAAACATGGCTCAGGACGGACAGGACAGGCAGCGTAATGTTTCAGGATACAAATGCTGCAGGAAGGATATTCCTGGAAATACATCTAGGGAAGTTATTTGGATGGAACTGACAAATAAGAAAGGTATGCGCACCTTATTGGGGTTGCATTGTAGATCCCCTTAAAGGTCAAAGGTAAATTGCGAAATAAATCTATAAGGAGATCTCAGTTATCTGTAACTATAATAGGATGGTTATGGTAGCGGATTTTAGCTTGTGAAACATAGACTGGGACTCCCGTAGCGTTAAGAATTTAGATGGAGAGGAAATTCTTAAGTCTGTAAAAGAAAAATTTCAGATTCAGTATGTGGATGCACCCACTAGTGAAGGTGCAAAACTTTACCTACTCTTGGGGAATAAGGCAGGGCAGGTGAATGAAGTGTCAGTGGGGGAGCGCTATAGCGCCAGCGACCATAATTCTATTAGATTTAAAATAGTGATGGAAAAGGATAGACCAGATCTAAAAATTAAAATTCTAAACTAGAGGAAGGCTAATTTTGACGGTATTAGGTAAGAACTTTCAAAAACTGATTGAACGCAGATGTTTGCAGGTAAAGGGACGGTTGGAAAATAGGAAGACTTCAGAAATTAGATAACGAGAGTTCAGCGAAAGTATATCCTGTTAGGGTGAAATGAAAGGCCACTAGGTGTAGAGAATTCTGTATAAATAAAGAAATTAAGGTTTTGGTTCAGACAAAGAAGGAAGCATATGTCAGGTATAGACAGGATAGATCGAGAGTATAAATGCACGAAGAGTATACTTAAGAGGGAAATCATGCGGGCAAAAAGGGGACATACATAGCTTTGGCAAATCGAATTAAGTAGAATCCAATTTACAAATACATTGAGATCAAAAGGGTAACATAGGGAGAGAGGAGATCCCCTCAAAGATCAGCAAGGTGGCCTTTGTGTGGAGCCGCAGGAGATGGCAGAGATTGTTAACGAGTATTTTGAATCAGTATTTAGTGTGGCAAAGAACATAGAGAGTATAATATGTAGGGAAATAGATGGTAACATCTAGAAAAATGTCCGCATTACAGAGGAGGAAGTGCTGGATGTCTTGGAACACGTAAAAATGGATAGATCCCAGCAGCTGATCAGGTGTATCTATAGAACTCTGTGGAAAGCTAGGGAAGTGATTGTTGGGCCTCTGACTGAGATGTTGGTATCGTGGATAGTCACAGATGAGGTTCCGGAAGACTGGAGGTTGGCTAACATGGTGCCACTGTTTAATAAGGTGGTAAGGACAAGCCAGGGAATTATAGACTAGTGAGCCTGGCATCAGTGGTGGGCAAGTCGTTGGACGGAATCCTGTGGGACAGTATGTACGTTTATTTGCAAAGGCAAGGACTGATTAGGGACAGTCAACATGGCTTTGTGCGTGGGAAATCATGTATTTTCCCTCCGGTGGTGGAGTCACAAACTAGAAGCATAGGTTTAGGGTGAGAGAGAAAGATATGAAAGAGACCTAAGCTGTAACTTTTTTCACGCAGTGGGTCATGCGAGTATGGTATGAACTGCCATTGGAAGTGGGTCAAAATCCTGGAATCACCTATCTATTTGCATTGTGGGTCAACCCACAGCAAGTGTAGTGAAGCGATTCAAGAAGGCAGCTCACCATCATTTTCTCCAGGGCAAATAGGGATACGCCATCAATGCTTTCCAGCCAGCGACACGCAATTTCAAAAAATAAATAAATAGAAAGAAACAAAAGTCATAATTGAAAGCCTACTGTAGAAACAATTGAACCGAATGTTATTTGGTGGAAAATACATAAATGAAAGGGAGGACGTTACGTTTACCTTCAAGAGAGAATATAATGACCACAGAGGAAGTAAAATGGACATTCTCTCGATAAATCCATCAGATGTCAAGATTGCCTGATGAGGACACTCCGCCTGTGTCCTTTGGAGTTTCAAAGAATGAGTGGTGATCGCAGTGAATATTAGACGGTTCATAAAGAGAGAACTGAGTAGCACAGCGGCATGCAGAAGTGAGAGCAGACATGGATAGGCAGAATTCCAAGCCAGTTTGCACCAAGCGGAGGAGAATACCAGGAAATTATTTAGGCCCAATTAGGAATTAAGGGAGCAATCTGTATGTGAAGGCTGAAAAACACTGATGGATTGTTACATGACTGCTTCACATCTGTTCTCCTTGTGAGAAGGAAGATGTAAGTGCAGAATTTAAGAGGTTGGATTGTGAAACTCTTGAGCAGTTTGTAAAAGATGACAGCAGGGATTGGAGGCTTTTTCTGGTGTAAAATTGGGCAAATGCTCAGGTCTGTGTGAGTTCTATCACAGGCTGCTGCTGTCGACAAGAAGGGAAGGGCCTTCACCCAATAGTATTGCGGAAACTATTGGAGAAAATAGGAAAGGAGAAAATTGACCTCTATCAAGATGAACAATGTTTGATCAGGAATAGTTAGCATGACGTTGTCAGAGATATTTTTTTCTCGAGGAAGCCGCTTATATGGTATTTTAGCAAGTCTTTTGACAAAACTCGACATGGGAAATAGATAAAAAAGCAAAATCTAGATAAAAAAGTATCTAGAGTAATTTGTCAAGCTACATCTAATTTTGTTTTAGTGGCAGGGCATTGACCCCTGATGAACCACAAGGTTTTTGCTGTGTCCCGTATTATTATCATATTCTTTAGTGATGCGGATGTCAATGTGGAATGGGTTGGAGGGATTGTGATAAGTTTGAGCTTCACACAAAAATTTGCTGGGTGTTCGACAGTGATAAGGAAGGTATAATGTTCCACGATTTTATATATATATTTATATATAGAATAGAACCACACAAAGTGGGAACAGGCCCTTCAGCCCAATAAGTCCACACCGAGCCGCCAAACAGTAACTCATCCATACTCATTCTCCTACCCAGTTAACCTAAACGTACCCCAACTACAGCACCTAAACAACACATCCCTGAATACTATAGGCAATTAAGCATTGCCAGTTTACCTAACATATACATGTCTTGATTGTTGGAGGAATCTGCAGCAACTAATTGAAGTTCACGCAGCCACTGGGAGAACGTGCAGACACCACACAGACAGTCGCCCAAGGATGCAAAAAAATGCGGGTCCCTGGTTCTGTGAGACAGGAGTGCTAACCATTGAGCCACCGTGCCACATCACAGATGATACAATTTGGAAGAGGGAACCAACCTGGGAGCTATTCAATGAATGGCAGCACACTAGGAAGCTCAGAGGGTGATTCTCCAAGAATCCCTCAATGTGACATGATTGGATAATAACTAAGTAACAAGGCAAAGGAGATCGTAAGCATAGCATTTATTCATTCAGGTACAGAATATAAGAGATGTACATGGGATTGGTTAGGTCAAATGGATTTCTGTGTACAGTTCAGTGCACCACATCACAGGAAAAATGTGATTGTACTGGAGGACGTACAGAGGAGATTCACCAGGACGTTCATGGCATGGAGCAGCTCAGCTATGGACAGAGGCAACATAAGTTGGGTTTTTTTGCTTTGTAACTAAGAAGGCTCGGGGCGGGGACTTGATTCAGAAGTGTACGTTTATAAGGGGTATAGACAGGGTGAATAGACAGCATTTGTTACTTTTAGTAGAGGGTCAAGTACAATGAACACAATTTTAAAATGAAGCGTTTGATGCTTAGAGATAAATTGAAGACTTTTTAAATGTAGAATACGATGTGGTCTGGAAAGGACTTCCTGAGACGGATGGTGCAGTGGGTAATCTCACACCATTAAAAAGTATTTGGATGAGCACTTGAAATGTCATAACTTTCAGGGTTGCTGGTCTCGTGTAGGAAAGTGGAACTAATATAGATCCTGCAGTATTTCTGATGGTACAGAGACTGTGCTTCTGCAATTGTTTGGTTGTGTAAGATCCATTATAAATCAGTTTATGCCAGGAGTTGCTGGGTTTGTGAACGGTAAGGTTACGAGAGGTTGTTCAACTTGACGGCTAATGGAGCATCATAGGAATTGATGCTTTGGACACTACAATTAGCAATTCCTATTTAAAAAGTGATGTAAAGAAGCTTACAAGGTGATTGAGACAACTGGAGTGAATGGGCAAAAACGTGTCAGATGAAGGGTAACACGGACAGATGTGACATCGTGCACCAAGTGCGAGGAAAGGAGACCACTTGAAAAAGGATTCATGGAGAAATGTTGATCGACAAAAGGGAATGCTGGTGCTTTTTGTTGCTTTCTTCTGCGAAGACAACCAAGGTCCCTGCAGGGCAACGAATTCTGAAGCCAGAAGTCTACAGTTGGAATCGCGTTTGCACGCTGACCAGTGTACATAGACCCAAGAATTGGGTTGAGCTAACATTGAAAGGGATTTGGATCTCCTAGTACATGTTTGAGGTGAGGGATGCCATGGACGTCCCTGCTGATTACACTTGCAGGAAGTGCACCCAACTCCAGCTCCTCCAAGACCGTGTTAGGGAACTGGAGCTGGAGTTGGATGAACTTAGGATCATTCGGGAGGCAGAGGGGGTCATAGATCGGAGCTTTAGGGAAGTAGTAACTCCAAAGATGGCAGATAGATGGGTGACAGTGAGGGGGACTGGGAGGAAGCAGCCAGTGCAGGGACCCCCTGCGGCCGTTCCCCTCAAGAACAAGTATACCGTTTTGGATACTTGTGGGAGGGA
>NC_057734.1:53895420-53897482 GCF_004010195.1 Chiloscyllium plagiosum
AGGCACTTGGGGTTGTTTACATTGGAGAAAAGAAGGTTTAGGGTTTACTTGATAGAGGTGTATAAGATGATTAGGGGTTTAGATAGGGTCGACAGTGAGAATCTTTTTCCACGTATGGAGTCAGCTATTACAAGGGGGCATAGCTTTAAATTAAGGGGGGGTAGGTATAGGACAGATGTTAGGGGTAGGTTCTTTACTCAGCGAGTCGTGAGTTCATGGAATGCCCTACCAGTAGCAGTGGTGGACTCTCCCTCATTATGGGCATTTAAGCGGGCATTGGATAGGCATATGGAGGATATTGGGCTCGTGTAGGTTAGGTGTGCTTGGAACGGCGCAACATCGAGGGCTGAAGGGCCTGTACTGCGCTGTATTCTTCTATGTTCTATGTTCTATAAACCAATAAATCATCCTCAATCCCACACTTCTGTAATTTCTGCAAAATCTTACCGCCGGGAACCTTAGCAAACACTTTGCTGAAATCCATATACATGAACCGCTCAACATCGAGGGCCGAAGGGCCTGTACTGCGCTGTATTCTTCTATGTTCTATGTTCTATAAACCAATAAATCATCCTCAATCCCACACTTCTGTAATTTCTGCAAAATCTTACCGCCGGGAACCTTAGCAAACACTTTGCTGAAATCCATATACATGAACCGCTTTATCCTCAACCACCTATTTGCTAATCTTCTCAAAGAACTCAATAAGGTCTGTAAGCCACAACCTACCCGAAACAAATTGTGGAAAAAAAAAGCGGGTACTAAGTTTGCATACGATACACAGATTGGTGGAGTTATGGGTAGTGTAGAAGCTTGTCAAAGATTATAGCGGTATATACTGTAGTTGCAGATATGGGCTGAAGCAGTTTAATCCGGGTAAGCATGAGGTGTGTAAATGACATGTAAAGGAAAAGTGTACAGTAAATGGCTGGGTCCTGATAACATTAATTAGAAAGGGATATTGTATTTCAAGTCCATAACTCCCTGAAACTGGCAATGGAATAGGTAGGCTTTTTAAGAAGACATCTGGCATGCCTGCCTTTGTTGTTCAATGGATTGAGGACAATATTCAGGGTGTCCTTTTGCGTGTTTTTTAGATTTTGGTTCGACCGCACTTAGCACTTTGGTTCGACCGCATTCAATTCTTTTCACCAGGTTAGAAGAAGAACGTGGAGGCTTTGGGAGAGTACAGATGAGGTTTATCAGGATGCTTTATGGACTAGATCATGGGGAAGGCCCATGGCCTATAAGGAAAGGCCAGAAATACTTGGGGTGTTTTCTCTAGAGTAACTGAGAGGAGTTTTGAGAGAACGCCATAATATTTTTAGATGGTTTTGGTTGCCTGAATATTTTTCCCCAGAGTTGTGATGTCTAATACTCGGAAGGATGGATTTAAAGGGAGAGAGAAAAGAACAGATGACATGAAAATTGCATGACTATGAAGGAACTTCTCCAGTTCTATCTCCACAGAAGCAAATATTTTAAAAAAAACCTGTAAATGCCTGCAAAAGTACGTCTAGAAAGCAAAAAGAATAGATAATGAAATTAATTAATGAACACTTTTGGAGACATCATTTGGATTGAATTCTGATAAATCTCCAACGCCTGATTAGTCCACATCTTTGGTTATTAAAGGCGATGGGCATTGTAATAATGAAGGTTTTGCTTGTCATCATCCAAATTCGGGATGATGCTGGCATGGATTTGACAGCAGCAAATAGAACCCTCTGAGTTATAAGGGTGGCAAGGAGTCAACGGAATTTGCAGTCTGGTTCACCACATATAAAGAGTCAGGACAATGTGAGATTCCATTACAAAGGATGCAATGCCAGGGAACTTTGTGTATTAGTTTAACCAAAAATCAATTCACAGAGAAAAGTTTAATGTAGGTTGAAATGGGAATCCACGTTTGACAAGCCTAGTGGTAGATAAAGAAAATCTGTTCATGCAGTGCGCTTGGATTTTTCAAAACATTTTTGATTAAGTCACAAGTCTCGAGTGCAAAATCAAAGCACACGAGATTGGGGCAAATATCCTGGCATGGATGGAAAATGGGAGCCCT
>NC_057734.1:53897982-53908406 GCF_004010195.1 Chiloscyllium plagiosum
TGAATATATCGCAACTGAAACGGGAAATATTCTTAAGTTGTTGAGCTGTTTCCTGAACCCATGTATTTATGCAGCAACCCAGGACAAATTCAGAGAGGAGCTGAAGAATGTGGTGAAATCGCTATTGAGACAAACTCTCAGATTTGTTTTTAAAAATGTGTACAAGAGAAATGCATTTTATGGGAATCTTTTTGTAGCTGAGTCCTAATTAAGTCTTGTTTCCCACAATGGAGTTCTCTTCATCCCCCGATAGTTATAAACAAAATGTTTGACGCAGGTATTTCTTAGATTATCGAACCGAAATTTGACATGTGCAATCATTTCTGCTTCATACGATTTTTGGTTGAATTGTACAAATTGCATGTCCTTTAAAAGGTGATATCTTCAAACTCATGTATCAGTGTTTAACAAAAAAGTCTTAAGCTGAGATATTTTACACAGATATATGAATCTATTACTGATACCGGTATCAGATGCATCAGGTTGAAATCACCGTCATGTCTCCTGTTGTCTGGAAAAGAAAATCAAAGATATTACTGCCTCAAAATGAGAAAGTGGCTATTTTTGTGCTAATTTTGCAAGAAAGACATTTGATTTTCCGACATGACAACATACTGAAACGCCATCCTCGGCAACTTTCAACAGGCACAAATCAAACAATGGAAACTTCCATTCTTGCCGACCTGGTTTTTGCATGATACGAAAATAATATGTCAACAGGTGTAGCAAATAACCTCTGTCAATCAGCCGACAGTGTACACAGGTACGATGCCTAATACATTAAGCGATGAGTACACTTATGAACAATAGATTCGTAGAGATATCAAAAATAAGAGTGACCGTCCAACTCAGGACATTTTTTTCCATATTCTTCCGATGTCTATTCATTCTTGTAACCCACAGAAATACACATTGCTACTTCTTGGAAGTATTCACTGATTTGAGCTCAACCGATTTCTGTGACAGACATTTCAAAAGCCTGTGTATGAAATCTCTCTCATCATCTCAGTCATAAATATCCTATCGCATCTTAGGCAGTGAACCGTAGATCCAGCTCGCAGTAATCTGATGGGCCTTTTGTTTTGCTCTCACACAAAATGCAAGATTATTTGCTGCAAATCCCAATATTTCATTTTTGATTCAATGTCATAAATTTTCAGTCACTGCCTAAGGCAATACTCAATGTCCATTCCATTTTGCCCGATGGAAATTGGGGTGTGCTTTCTTCTTTAACTGATGAAGTTGTGGGAATACCAAATGTGTTAATGAAGTGTCTTGTGGTGGAGGAAGAGCAGTTCCAGTTATTCTCGCACGTCGTTCCATGCAGATACTATCCTCAATGAACGTTTGCTCTCAGAGCATTACAACATGATCACATTAATAACTCATCGAGTCACAGAGTCATGCAGCAGAGAAACAGATCGTTCCATCCAGCCGATCATGCCAACCATAATCCCGAACTAACCTAGTCCCACTTGCCTTTGCTTGGCCCATATCCCTCCATACAATTATGTTTCTTCTCCAAATGTGTTTTAACGTTGTAGCTAAACCCATGGGCCAAAGGGCCTGTTCTGTGTTGTACTTTTCTATGTTGTATGTTCTAAATCTGCACCCACCACTTCCTCTGGAAGTTAATTCCACAAGCGGACCATTCTCTGTGTAAATTAAAATAAAAAAAGTCTTTTTTTAAATCTTTCTCCTCTCACCATAAAAATATACACCCTTATCTTGAGCTCTGCCACGCTTGCTAAAATGAATTTATAATTCCCCTCTTCCATACGCATCATGATTTTCAAAACCTCTTTAATGCCAAGTCAGAGCCTCCTATGTTTCAGTGAATATCCAGTCTCCACCTATAAAGAAGCCCAATTCCCGGTAACATCCGAGTAAATCTCTTCTAAACACTCTCTAGCTTGATAAATCCTTCGTAAAACAGGATAACAGAACAGCATAAAGTACTTCAGAAGAGAACCCCCCACGCATCCTGTACAACCTCAAAACGACGTGCCAACCCCACATCTGAACAATGCAGGCAAGCTTGCTAAACACTTCTTAATTACCCTATCTGTGTGTGATGGAGGCTTCAAAGAATTATGTACCAGATCCTTGAGGTCTCTCTGTTCAACAATATTACAGAAAGCCGAACTTTTATCTGGATATGGCTTGCCTTTTTTATGTTATAAAAATGCAATACCTTGCATTTTCCAAACTAAACTCAATCTGTCACACTTCACCCTATTGGCCCAAGTGATCATTAGATCTATTTCTGATCTTAGGTAACCCTCTTCACTGTCCACTGTACCAACAATATTAGTGTCATCCGTAAGGTTACCAACTGAGCTTTCTTTTTTATCACCGACATCACTTATATAAAAGACAAGCAAAAGTAGATCCAGAACTGATTGCTGTGGGACACCACTCATCAAAGACAATCAGTCCCACAAAAGAACTCTTCAGTATTCTAAAAAAATTACATTATTTAGGAAATAAGATTCGTAACAAATCGTGATTTGGGATATTTTATAACGTGCTTCTACTAAAATGCCAACTCGCATCTTTCTTCCATTATGAAGATGATCTTTCTTCTCATAGTTATGCGAGTCCAGTAGTCCCTCTGTTTCTCACCCTCTGTTTCTCGCCCTCTGTTTCAGTACCTCTGTTCCAGCCCATACTTTAACCTACTATTAATTCACACTAACCTACATACCCTTCATTTTACTGCTTTAAATATGCCGATCCAAGGGCGGCTTAAATGTTGCTATTGTATCTAACTCTACTGCCATAGATGGCATTGCATTCTACTATCTGCAACTCTTTGTAAGGAACCGACCTCTGATATTTTCACCAAACCTTCGTCAAATCAGATTAAAATTATGCTGCCTCGTGATGGTTATTTTAACATTATCTGCGTCTCTCATCTTCATGTACATTTGGATCAAATCACCTCTCATTCTTCTTTGTTCCAAGGTGAAAAGCACTAACTTCCTCGTCAGGAGCCATGCCCTCTAGTCCAGGCATTATCCTGGTAAATCACCTCTGCACTATTTCTGAAGCTTCTACATCCGAATCTTAAAATGGTGATCAGAAATAAACGAAATATTCGCAGTGTAATCTAACCAGGGCTCGAAAGAGGTGTAACATAACCACACGGCTCTTCATTTCAATCCCCCTCTTAATGAAAGGTAATATACAACACGCCTTCTTTATAAACCTATCAACTTATTTGACAACTTTGAGGGACATATGGACATGGACAGCAAGATGACTCTGTTTCTCCATGCTGCATAAAATCCTGCCGTTACTGTGGTATTTTAAATTCAAATCCGACTTTCTAATGTGAATGACTTCACACTGTTTCAGGTGTAAAACCATCTGGCACTTATCAGCCCTATTCGTCATCCTGTCAATGTCCTGTTGCGACTTACAGCAGCTCTCCAACACAGCGCCTACTGCACCAACAGCTCTGTTATTGGAAACCTTACTAAAGCACTCTTCCACATCCTCAACCAAGCCATTTATAAAAACCCCTAATGGCCGAGGTCCAAGAACTCATATGTGCGGAACACCAGTCGTCACTTAACTCCAGGCTGAATACTTTAAATCTGCACACTCTGTCTTCTGTGCCCCAGCCAATTCTGTGCCAAAAAGCGGGATTTCCCTATATCTCATGGCCCTTTTTCTCTGAATGAGCCAACCACGCGGAAGCTTAAAAATCGGCTTGCTAAAATCCATGTTTATCACTTCCACTCTTCTGCCTTCATCAATGTGTTTTGTCATATCCTCGAAGAACTTAATAACATTTCTAAGTCATGACCTTCTCTTCATAAAGCCATGCTGACTAATTGCAACGAAATTATGTTTTTCCATTAAATCATCAATTCTGTCTCTTGGAATCCTCTCCAATAGTTTGCCAACCATTGACGTCAGACTTACTGGTCTGTATTTCCCAGGATGAATCGTGTTCTCTTTCATGAACAAAGGAATAACAAGTGCGATCCTTGAATCATCTGGTACTACTCTGGTGGTCAGAGAAGATGCAAGTATCATCTCCGAAGGCGCAGAAATTTCTTCGTTCACTCCATGTAGCAACCTATGGCATGGCTCTCATGGACCAGAGAAATGATGCAGCATTATCTTCTGTTCATCAAAGTTTAAAGCACATGCTCGTTCTTAACATCAGCATGTTTGAACATATCATTCTGTTTCACGCTGTAATCGGAAACAACAACATCCCTCTTAGTAGTGAACACCGGAGAAAAGTATTAATTAATAACCTCCCTTATCTTACCCTTCACCAGGTGCAAGTTCCCTCCAGTATCAGTGATCAGGCCTATCCTCACTCTGGCCATCCTCTTGATCGTCACGTAAATGTTGAATGCCTGAGAGTTTTCCTTACTTCTATGCACCAAAGCTTTTACATATCTCCCTCTAGTTCTCCTAATTACATTCTTTAGTTCCTTGCTGGATAACTTCTAACCGTATACATGCCCTTCTGCCAACCTTAACAAATCTTCCTTCTTTCTCTTGATGGTACGTTCCACATCTCTTGTCGTCCAAGCTTCATTCAAACTACGATCCATGCTTTGCTTCAGTGGGATAAACCAGTCCAGTTCTAACAAAATTGTTCCTTAACAGCCTCCACATATCTGTCATCCTACATTCTATACTTCGTCGTTTCTGGCCATTTGTCCCAACACATCCGCAACGACCCTTCGAATCACATTCCACTCAGACCTATTCCTCAAACCATTACTCTATACTTCCGCTAACCAAACCACCGAGCTTACACATGCCTGAACACTGTGAGCAATTTAGCATGGCCAATTCCTGCAGATCTTTGGGAAGGGGGAGGAAGTCGGAGCATTCGGTGGAAACGCAGATAGACATGTGAAGAATGTACAAACTCCACACAGACAGTCACACTAGGCCAGAATCGAACCCAGAAGCCTGACGTCAATGGTTGGCAAACTATTGGAGAGGATTCCAAGGTAACAGTGCTAAACACTGAGTCACTGCGCCATCGTGAGAACACCCGAGCCCAATTTAAGCACTGATTTCCTGCTTGACAGCATCGTATTTGCCCCTGCACAAATTAAAATGTTTCCCATAACGTCTTCTCATGTTGTCTCCATGAACATAGTAAAGGCAAGGGAGTTGTGATCACTATCACTGAAATACTCTCCGACAGTGAAATCTGACACCTGGCACGGTTCATTACCGAGACTCAAAACCCAATATCACCTTCCCCATTGTTGTCTTATCTGCATATTGTGTCAGGAACCCGTCCTGGACACACCAGACAAAAACCGCTCCATCCAAACTATTTGAACGAAGGGTATTCCAAATCAATATTAGGGAAGTTAAAGTTACACATGACAAAAACTCTGTTACTTCTGCACCTTTCAGAGACCTGCCTCTCAATCTGCTCTTCGGTGTCTCTGTTGCTACTGAAGCTGGGGCGAGTGTGTGGATATATGGAAAACTCTAAAGCGACTGTTCTTTTTGTCTAATTTTCACCCGTCATGAGTATGTAGACAAACTCTTCTCACGACCTTAAGTTTTGTAGTTGTGATGATATCATTGATTAGCAATGTCTCTCCTCCAACACGTTTATCGTATCCGTATTTATTTTGAAACATCTCAATTCTGCTAAATCCAAAAACCACTCCAGCTGCACTGATTCCACGTTGTTTGCAATCGCCACACATCCTTCGTCGAAGTACTGATCCATGCTCGAAGTTCTAATCCTGATACATCTTTCACTAAGCTGGACACACTTCACCAATCACACCTTCTGAACTTTTGCCCTAGCAACTCTCTAGCCCTCCTCACACACACTTTGCATGTTGTATCTGGCTGGTCACGACATTCTCCATCCGGTTCCTATCCTCCTGCTAAAATAGTTTAAATGCTTCCGAAGAGCTCGACTATACACTCCGCCCAGGGTATTTATACCCCTACTGTTCAGGTGCAACCCATTCTTCTTGTACGGTGTCCTACCACCCCATAAGGTATCTCAACAATCCACATATCTGAAGATCTCTCTCTTCGACCTGCAACCAACGTGATCACCTGCACTCGTTCTCTCTTCCTAGTCTCCCCATCCAGTGGCACCTTTAGCAATACGAGGATTACTACTGTGCTCGTCCGGCCTTCTAAAATCCAAACTAACTCAGAAAGCTTAACAACCAATTTCAGAGAAATGAATTGACTGCCACAAACCTGGTCCCTTTTTTTCTGGAAGTTGTTCCTTTTCTCAAGGATAATGTTTCGTTGATTTTTTTTTGTTTCAGAAGGATCATGAAGCTCTCCCTGTTCCGAGGTGACTAGTTTGGTACAGAGATGACAAAGGATATTGAGAGGTCTTTGGTTTACATGTAAACAATTCAGACTACAGGCCAAAGTGGTCATGTTTTAGCAGTGACCTGAATAATGTAAGGGTAGTGATCAGCTCTCCAGCTGAGTGGTTCAGTCTGGAACTAGTTTGAAGTTCAACAGTGAGCTGTGTGGAAACAGTTTGCTACACTTTCTCTCCTTCTGCCCCTTTAACTTCAATTTATAAGCATTTGCCCACATTTGCTAGTTTTGAAAGGGATTGTGCTTATTGGAAACATTGTGTATATCTTAGCAGCATAATTAAGTCTAGTAGTCTAGTTTCTCTCGACTGCGTTCTGTAGGAGTTTCCTGTTCAGTTGGTTGTCTTTCAACGTGTAACTTTGAAAATATTTCTTATCTGTTTTAAAACCTGGTAGTCAACCAAGTTAACTTACTATTGCTCAATTTCACTGCGCACTTTCTGAAATAAAATGCAAAGTTTTGTTCTGTGCTTCTGCTTAAGAGTGTTTTGAGTGGGCTGGCCTTGTCCAATTCAGATTGTGGGCTCTTTGTAAGATTTTAAACAGCGAGCAGTAGGTGCTACTGTCTTTATTTCGTCTGTTGATTTGGTTGGGTAGGCAAAACTTAGGATAGTAATGGTTTTTTCTGTCACCAAAACATTTGAGGAAGTGGATGCGCTAACTTTGGAAGTTTTCAAAAAGGTGAATAAGAACAAGCTGCAGGAATTAGCAGATAGCTGAGATTGGACCTGCCTGCTTCTGTGACAAAAGGAGAGATTATTGCAGCAGTAGGTCAGCACTGAAACTTGCCGGAAAAACGATCTGAATCTGTAGAGATGGCTAGAATTCAGTTTCAAATGAGGCAGCTTGAGTTAGAGGTGAGAGGTAAGGAAAGGTCAGCAGAAATGAAGCAGTTTCAGTTATGAACAAAGGCAGAAGAATGGGAAAAAGAAAAAGCAGCAAAACATAAAGAAAAAAGAGAGAGATTCAGAACAAAGAGAAAAAAAAGAGAGCTTTTGAACTTCACAAACTGAGGCTTAAAAAGGCAAGTCAGCTTAAAATGCTTGAGACAAAGGCTTAAGGTCGGCTAAATGAGGAAGAGAGTGACGATGAGCAAACCTTTGTTAGTCAGATGTCTGGTGAACAGCTGTTTAAATATGTTAAAGCATTGCCTAAATTTAATGAGAAAGATGTGGAAGCCTTTTTCATCTCATTTGAAAAGGTAACTCAACAACTGCAGTGACTATTGGCAATTTTGTTTTGGTTTATCCAAACGAAGTTGTAGGTATGGCTAGTGAGGCGTTCGCATCACTATTAACGGAGGTGTCTGGGGAGTGTGAGAAGGTGAAAAAAAAGCCATTTTGAGTGCATGTGAGCTTATAGTAGAAGCCTACAATGTCAGGAATCTAAGGAGGGATCCACGTCAAAACAACATTGAGTTTGAAAGGATAACACAAAGTAATTTCGATACATGTATAAGCGCTTTAAAACTCGAACAAACCTATGATGCACTCAGGGTGTTAAATATTTTGGAGGAATTGAAACATTCACTGCCTGATGTACTGCCAACCCGTGTGGAAGAACAGAGTTAAATCTATAAGGTTAACAGCTGAAGTGGCTGATGATTATGATCTGTTCCTTAAAACTCGATTTGGCATCAAGAATCAATTTCAGTTCATGAGGGATAGAAATAGGGGCAAAGGAAAATTCTCATTTTGATCACGTAAGTGGGATAGAGCAGGAGCATACAAATATCATTAGCTCTGCGAAGCTGATTGAGTTACAGCTTAAAACAGTTATATCAAAGGCATAGATAGAGAAGGAGAGTGAATGCGTCCCTGCATGTTATTACTTAACAAATTATGTCTTAATGAGGAAATGGAGACCATCCAAATTCTAGCAGATGAGAAATGGGGAGAGATTATTATATTGTTTTGCCAGTAGGGCATTGGAAAGAGAAAGTGCTAGTGACGCATGAACTACCACTTGAAGGTTATTCAGGTTGAGGGAAACACAGGCTAGAATACAAAAGCATTTTTTCTGGCCTTGATAAAACATTGATGAAATTCACCTGTCATGCATGTCAGCTAATCGGAAATCCACAGGAATAATCGGAAATTGGAAATCTGCACTTTTAATACCTATTCCAACATTTGAGGAACCTTTACCTAGATACTTGATTGATTGTGTAGGAATGTGGGAATAAGCATTTATTAGCAATAGTGGATGTATCGACGAGATTTCCAGAGGCGATCCCATTGTGCAACATGACAGCTAAAATGGTTGCAGAAGAATTACTTTTTTTTACCAGATATGGACTATCATCAGAGATCTAGTCAGATCAAAGAACTACTTGACAGCACACCAGACAGGAAGAAATCTCACGGAGTGTGTCATGTCTGACACATGGCTGAATATGCTCAAAAGATATTTTGATAGAGGAGGAAGCAAGAGGAGATGTTAATCATTACAGCACATAAGGAAGAACCAAGTTCAGAGGATTCTGAATTGCACATTCCTCAAATTAAATTGGACAATGAGCAAGTTGGGATAAATTATTGAGTTACCTTCCACAAGAAAATCAAAATGACCTGAAAGAGTTATCACTATCAAATGGGGAGATATGTGGAAATACACTATGAAGTACTAACCGAATTGTGCACGATGTAGGTATAGGAGATGCCGTTCCGATTGACCAACAACCTGATAGACATAACCCTCTAAAGTCAGCACAGGTTCAGAAGGAGAGAGAATGTATGCTTTGAGATGGCATAATGAAAGTGAGTTACAATGACCGGAGCTCACGCATAGTCATACTGCCAAAGCCAGAAGGTACCCAACAGTGATGTATGAACTATCGCGAAGTCAACGCCATTACAAAGACTGATGCATATCCAATTGCACGGTTGGAGGACTGTTTCGAAAGAATGGGACAAACAACTTACATTTCTAAGTTGGACTTCGTCAGAGGCGACTGACAAGTTCGTCTGTGAGACTGAGCAAAGGCGATCTCTGCTTTTGTAACGCCAAATGGACTATATCAGTTCAAAGGAGAAAGTGGAGAAAGTGAGGTCTGCAGATGCTGGAGATCAGAGCTGAAAATGTGTTGCTGGAACAGCGCAGCAGGTCAGGCAGCATCCAGGGAACAGGAGAATCGACGTTTCGGACATGATTCCTGAAGAAGGGCTTATGCCCGAAACGTCGATTCTCCTGTTCCCTGGATGCTGCCTGACCTGCTGCGCTGTTCCAGCAACACATTTTCAGCTCTACATCAGTTCAACGTCATGCCATTCGGTATGAAAAACGCTCCAGCCCCTTTTCAGAGACTGACTCATAACTTCATTTCCGAGTTACGGGTTGTGCTGTTGATATTAATGACCTGGTGATTTTTAGTCACTCATGGAAGGAACATTTTCAGCATTAATTAGACTTCGGAAGGCAAGCTTAGTGATAAACCGAGCAAAATGTGAATTTGCCAAATCCTAACTCACCTTCCTGGACCATTTTATTGGACGGGTCAAATGGCCCTATGGGATGTGCAACGAAAGGAATTGGTAAACTTCCCACATCATCAATGAAAAAGCAGTACTATGGTTCCTGGGATTGAGTGCATTTTACCGAAGGTTTGTGCCGAACTTTAGCAATGTGGCTGCTCCGCTCATCGAATTGTTTTATAAAAAGGGCAAGAAGTTTCAGTGGACAGCGGAGTGTCAAAAGTCATTTGACAGTATAAAGACTGTGTTAACCACTGCCCCAATATTAGCTATACCTGATGACAGGGAGCCTTTCAAGCTGGCTATCGATACCAATGATGTGGGTGTCGGTGCAGTGCTCCTGCAGGGGAATGAGAAGAGGATTCAAAGGCCCATCGTGTATTTTTACATGATTTAGTAGTTCATCAACAGAAATATTCAACAATGGAGAAATAGATTTCAAGCTTGGTGTTGATGTTACAACATTTCGGTGTTTATACTACCAGCAGTGCAACTGAGACAATCGTACACACTGACCATAACCCGTTGACACTTGTGGAAAAATTTAAGGACAAAAATGCCAGACTGCTTAGGTGGAGCTTGTTATTGCGGCTAT
>NC_057734.1:53908486-53929859 GCF_004010195.1 Chiloscyllium plagiosum
TCAAAATGACCTGAAAGAGTTATCACTATCAAATGGGGAAATATGCGAAAATACACTGGGAAGTACTAACCGAATTGTGCACGATGTAGATATAGGAGATGCCGTTCCGATTGAGCAACAACCTGATAGACATAACCCTCTAAAGTCAGCACAGGTTCAGAAGGAGAGAGAATGTATGCTTTGAGATGGCATAATGAAAGTGAGTTACAATGACCGGAGCTCACGCATAGTCATACTGCCAAAGCCAGAAGATACAACAGTGATGTGTGGACTATCGCGAATTAAACGCCATTACAAAGACTGATGCACAGCCAATTGCACGGTTGGAGGACTGTTTCGAAAGAATGGGACAAACAACTTACATTTCTAAGTGGCATTTCGTCAGAGGCGACTGACAAGTGCGCCTGTGAGACTGAGCAATGGCTATCTCTGCTTTTGTAATGCCAAATGGACGATATCAGTTCAAAGTCATGCCATTCGGTATGAAAAACGTTCCAGCCCCGTTTCAGAGACTGACTCATAACTTCATTTCCGAGTTACGGATGTGCTGTTGATATTAATGACCTGGTGATTTTTAGTCACTCATGGAAGGAACATTTTCAGCATTAATCGGACTTTGGAAGGCAAGTTTAGTGATAAACCGAGCAAAATGTGAATTTGCCAAATCCTAACTCACCTTCCTGGACCATTTTATTGGACGGGTCAAATCGCCCTATGGGATGTGCAACGAATGTAATTGGTAAACTTCCCACATCATCAATGAAAAAGCAGTACTATGGTTCCTGGGATTGAGTGCATTTTACCGAAGCTTTGTGCCGAACTTTAGCAATGTGGCTGCTCCTCTCATCGAATTGTTTTTAAAAAAGGGCAAGAAGATTCAATGGACAGCGGACTGTCAAAAGTCATTTGACAGTATAAAGACTGTGTTAACCGCTGCCCTACAATTAGCTATACCTGATGACAGGAAGCTTTCCAAACTGGCTATCGATATGAATGATGTGGGTGTCGGTGCAGTGCTCCTGCAGGGGGGTGAGAAGAGGATTCAAAGGCCCATCGTGTATTGTTACATGATTTAGAAGTTCATCAACAGAAATATTCAACAATGGAGAATTAGATTTCAAGCTTGGTGTTGGTGTTACAATATTTCGGTGTTTATACTACCAGCAGTGCAACTGAGACAATCGTACACACTGACCATAACCCGTTGACACTTGTGGAAAAATTTAAGGACAAAAATGCCAGACTGCTTAGGTGGAGCTTGTTATTGCGGCTATTCAATTTGACAATTGTGCAGGTGGCAGGTCACGAAAACGTGATATCTGATATATTGTCGAGACTTGAATGGGGGCATTCTGTGGTTGGTATGCCGCAGCCCGAATTCGCATGTGGTTGTGCATGTTTGCATATGCATAATTAGTAGAGTGTATATATGTGTTTTAGACGACCAACCAGTTTGTTTTCGAAGGGTTTTAAAAATGAAACCTATATTTGCTAATGATGGATTTTTTTTTAATGAGAGTGTCACAAAGCTGGTCCTTTTTTTTGTAAAAGCTGCTCCTTTATTCAAGGATACCGTGTGCTTGATTTGTTTTTCCAGTGGAGTCATAAAACTCTCCCAGCTCAAAGGTGACTAGTTTAATACAAAACTAGTTAGGAAGTCAACAGTGAGCTGTGCGAAAACAGTTTGCTACAATTTCTCTCCTTCTGAATCTCTAACTTCAACTTGTAAGCAATTACCCATTTTTATTGTTTTTTTTAGGAGGTTTGCTTTTTGGAACTGTTGTGAAAATTCGGAATAGCATAATTAAGTCTAGTTTCGATAGATTGAGTTCTGTATGGGTTCTTTATTCAATTATTTGTGTTTCATCGTGTAGTTTTGTGACTTTTTTTCTGTTTTAAAAGCTGGTAGTCAACTTCACTAACTTACTCTGGGTAATGTTCCCTGTATATTTACCAACACAAATTACGAAGTTATGATCTGGCTGCCTGATTAAGATTGCTTTGAGTATTCTTGCCTCGTCCATAACACTGAAATGAAAAGCTAAAATCGCTGCATCGAAAAGCATGCAAAGCGCAATAATCTGGATGTATTTGGGACCAATTGTCTATTTCCAAAACTATTGCCAAGGAAGATGACTAAGGATTTGACAAATTAACTTCTAGCGAGTTATATCACCAAGCTTGCATCCCAAAGTCAATCCAACATTTCTGACAAATGTTGGGAATGTGCTTCCTTTGAGTGACTAATAATCACCAGGTCAGCTACGTAAACTCTAAACTCAACATAATCCGGAAATGGCCTCATATGTTCGTCTCTGAAATGTATCTGTTGCGTTTTTCAAATGGAAAGGCGTACATTTAAATTGATCCACTCCATTCGGTGTTATGAAAGGCAAAGTAGTCTTCAATCTTCCAGTCAACAGTACCTAGCAGTATCCTCTGAGCAAATCCAACATCTATAATGAAGTTAGTTGTCACACCTTTTTCAATACAATCATCCAAACGTGGAATCGGATATGCATCTGTCTTTGTGATGACATGACTTCGTGATAGTCTGCACACAATCATTAGTTACTATACAGTTTTGGCATCATTACTATGGGTGAATTCCATTCATTTTTTGGAGAGCAGCCTTCTCCTGCAATGGTCTGTTTCTTTTTCGACTATCTTTTATGACTACAGGTTGCAGGCACAAAGATAGAACTAAATAATTGATTATGTGGTAACTACGTTCTGTCCAACACTTGCACCTGATGCTGTTTAGCATGCAAATCGGTCTGTTTTGTAACTGAAGACAATAAAAGCCTCTCCAGGTTGTCCTTTCATATCTAGGTCTGGCTCGTGCTGCTCCAGACATGTCCTGCACTCTTCGTTTAACCAGGGTTGATCCCTCGCTTCATAGTTACTATAGAGTGTGAGATGTGCCAAACCGTGGGGTTACAGATTTATGAGTGGTGTAGCGCAAGGTTCTGCTGCTGCTGATGGCCCACTGCGTCTCATGGATCCCTCGTGGTTAGTTGCTCGATCTACTTGAAGTGTGCTCCATTCACCACACAGATTGCTACTTGACATGGTGAACTGTCTACAAAAATGGGAAGGTAGCCCTACCGCCCCACTAGGTCTGTGCAATGTACGTTCTTAGCGATATATAAAATAGAGAGCTGTATCTGCAGCAGGCGAATTGGTGACTATGTAGTCAGCTATACGATTCTTTTTTATTTATTCCTGCATAACATGCCGCAGAGAAATTTGGCAGTCACCGGATCCAGCATCAATGCTGTGCACGAGATTGACTTTGTACGAAGGAGCTGACCCCTCTGCCTGATTCTGATTTGTCAGTGGGACGGAACCGACCAGAGAGCATGGTGAGCTTGTCTGGCACATTGTCCTGTTCACAACATCTGACTGTTGCTGGATTAGTCTGTCGGAAATATACTCTAGATCACTTTTACATTTTGTACAGTGAAGGGTGACGGTCACTTTATTTCTGACACATTTTTAAAAAAATCAAACATTGCTTTTCTTTCTCAGTTCAAAACAATTTAAGTGAATAATAATTAAATTACCAGAGCACACACCTAACTGTTACACAATTCAGTGACTTGAATACACAGCTGATTCCTATTCAGATCAGTGAACACGCCATCTTGCTGTCTGAAAAGCTGTTGAAAATAACTTTAGAAAGAACCTGAAGTCGGACGCAGTGGTACTGCACTTCACTACAATCTCTGAAGCATTGGCTATCTCTTATAGCTGTCCAGAGACCTTCCAAAGTGGAGCTCGACAATTATTCACACAATCCCTCACAGGAGACCAGTTACAAACATACCTGATCAACAGGGAAATATGTGGGGCAAACTGGCCAATAGGTGTCACATGGCTCATTGCTGATTGAAAAATAGTTCAAATTCTGTAAAACCGGCTCCAGGTGTGACCTGCTATTTCATCTCTTCTGGTTTGCCACCTTAAATCTGTAATTCTGCACCTTGGATGAAGGATTATACAAAGTGATGGACTTCTGCAGCACATGGCGTTCCACATGCAATGCCTCATTAATTAGATTAGATTTTAGATTACATTACAGTGTGGAAACAGGCCCTTCGGCCCAACAAGTCCACACCGACCCGCCGAAGCGAAACCCACCCACACCCCTACATTTACCCCTTACCTAACACTACGGGCAATTTCGCATGGCCAATTCACCTGACCCTGCACATCTTTTGGACTGTGGGAGGAAACCAGAGCACCCGGAGGAAACCCACGCAGACACGGGGAGAACGTGCAAACTCCACACAGTCAGTCGCCTGAGGCAGGAATTGAACCCAGGTCTCAGGCGCTGTGAGGCAGCAGTGCTAACCACTGTGCCACCGTGCCGCCCACTAATTATATTCATTGCATGCCAGCTTCGCAATGTCAGTATCCAAACAGAATTGTGCAATAAGATTGATGGCCAGCGTGATCCCAGCCCAAACTTCCTGTGCATGCCTTGAGCTGAAATGTTCTGTGTAAATGTTTTCAGCATTGTGCTAATCATTAACAGCAAAGTGTACTTCCGAAGAGCTGACATTCTTTGATAATACCAAACTTTCTATTGTACAGTAAACACAAAATGTCCCCATTTATTCAGGTCACTTTTATGACAACAATATGATGAAAGCAATGCACATATCAGAGTAAGGGGATTTGAAATGACGAGTCTCACTACTCTACTCAAGAACAAATTATGTTTTTGTACACGGATGTTAAAAATAGGCAACTGTTTTCCCTCCTGTGCTCATATTCACACATAATCATTTTCCTGACAACACCATCATGTGTCTATGCGTTCTACAGTCAAATATGAGTACGTTTCAGTTGTTTCTGTTGATCTAACAGCTCACTAATGTAGTGTGTGAGTGTCACTATCTGTTTGACGATTGGTGTTTAGGCCAAAACTCTGACAGAAAGACAGATTGTTTCAAACAGCATATTCCTTAAGCAGTTCACAACAAACAAGATGCTGACTGAAACCAACGAGCCTGCACTCACAAATCCTAAAACGCAGTGTTCAGTACTGGGCATGTTTGGACAATATTTTACATTCCAATTTATTCATGGAATGTGATTGGGTCGGTATTTACTGTCCATCCCTTTTTGTCATTGAAGGTAGTGGTGAACGGCCATGTTAACCGCTGCAGTCCATGCACTGCAGGTCAACTTACAATACTAGTAGGGAGGGAACTTGGAATAGTGATACTGAAGAAACAGGAATGTTCTCCCAAATCAGTATGGCGGATGGTTTGGAACTGAACTGGAATATTTATCTGCTGCTGTTGTCCTTCTTGATGGTCGTGGTTTCAGAGGTTTTTTTTAAGGAGTCTTGCTAAATTTCTGCAGAGCATTGCACAGATGTCAGACATGGCTGCTACTCGGCGTCAGTGTATCAGTGGTGAAGATGGACTCAGCCAGGCAAATGGCAGTGGTGATAGGGGTGTTAAGCATACACACGTCCATTTTTTGTCTGATAGACTGTGGACACGTTTTCGAAAATCATGAGGAAAGTTATCTCAGCTGGAATACTGGCCCCTGACAAATACGCCTACCTGAAGTGTGTGGTGCTGGAAAAGCACGGCCGGTGCATTTCAAGCATAAGCTCTTCATTAGTATTGTGATGGGAATTCTTCATAAAGAGCTTTTGCTCGAAACGGCAATTCTCCTTGTATGCTGCCTGACCGGCTGTGCTTTTCCAGCACCACACACTCTTCAGCTCTGATCTTCAACATCTGTAGTCATCACTTTCTCTGACATCATTGGAGAAAATGAATGGATATAGTTCAAATCTTTTGGCACTGAAAAGCACAACAGGTCAGGCAGCATGTGAGGCGCAGGAGAGTCGACGTTTTAGCAGAAACCATTCACAAGATTGTTGAATGTATTTATATTGTCAGTCTTAGAGTCATAGAGTCATAGAGATGTATAGCATGGAACCAGACCCTTCGGTCCAACCCGTCCATGCCGACCAGATATCCCAACCCAATGTTGTCCCACCTGCCAGCTCCTGGCCCATCTCCCTCCAAACTGTTCCTGTTCATATTCCCATCCAAGTGCCTTTTAAATGCTGCAACTGTACCAGCCTCCATCACCTCCTCTGGCAGCTCATTCCATACACGTACCACCCTCTGAGTGAAAAAGTTGCCTTTTCGGTCTCTTTTATATATTTTCCCAGTCACCATAAACCTCTAGTTCTGGACTCCCCCACCCCAGGGAAAAGATTTTGTCTATTTATTGCATCGATGCCCCTCATGGTTTTATAAACCACTATAAGGTCACGCCTCAGCCTCCGACGCTCCAGGGAAAACAGCCCCAGCCTATTCATCCTCTCCCTATAGCTCAAAGCCTTCAATACTGGCAACGTCCTTGTTAATCTTTTCTGAACCCTTTCAAGTTTCACAACATCTTTCCAATAGGAAGGAGACCACAATTGCACGCAATACTCAACAGTGGCCTAACCAATGTCCTGTACAGTTGCAACATGACCTCCCAACACCTGTACTCAATACACTGATCAATATAGGAAACCATAACAAAAACCTTCTGCACTCTCCTATCTACCAGCGACTCCACTTTACATAGAACATAGAACATTACAGCGCAGTAGAGGCCCTTCGGCCCTTGATGTTGCGCCGACCTGTCATACCAATCTGAAGCCCATCTAAACTACACTATTCCATGTACGTCCATATGCTTGTCCAATGACGACTTAAATGTACTTAAAGTTGAAGAATCTACTACCGTTGCATGCAAAGCATTCCATACCCTTACTACTCTCTGAGTAAAGAAATTACCTCTGACATCTGTTCTGTATCTATCACCCCTCAATTTAAAGCTATACCCCCTCGTGCTCACCGTCACCATACTTAGAAAAAAGGCTCTTCCTGTCCACCCTATCTAACCCTCTGATTATCTTATACGTCTCTATTAAGTCACCTCTCAACCTTCTTCTCTCCAACTTTCATGGAGCTATGAACCTGCACACCAAGGTCTCTTTGTTCAGTACCACTCCCTAGGAGCTTACCATTAAAAGTATAAGTCCTGCAAAGATTTGCTTTCCCAAAGTACAGCACCTCACATTTATCTAAATTAAAACCCACCTGCCACTTCTCAGCCCATTGGCCCATCTGATCAAGATCCCATTGTAATCTGAGGTAACCTTCATCGCTGTCCACTACAACTCCAATTTTGATGTCATCTTCAAACTTACCTACTGTACCTTTTATGCTCCCATCCAAATCATTTATATAAATGATGAAAAATAGTGGACCCAGCATCAATCCTTAATGCACTCCATTATTCACAGGTCTCCAGTTCTCGTTTATGAAAATCCTTGGAATATTAGTAGTTGGGAGCTCAGTGATGGTGATGGTGGTGGCATTGAATGTTACAGAATATGTTTCAGTTCTTGATTTGTAGAGGTGTTCGTTGTCTGGCATGTGAGTTGTGCAAGTGTTATTTGTCAGTTTTAAGAACGTGTCTGCATATTTTGCCTAATTCAGTATCCGACTAATCTGCGAATAGTTTTAAACATTATCCTCTCATTGGCATCACGTCACTTGTAATATTTATTGTGGATTGATGGCAATTTATGCAGCTCAAAATTGTTAAGACAAGGACAGCGAACACTCTTATGTCTCACTGATATTGCCCCTCCCTCTCAACTAGGACGTTTGCTTCAAATTCCAATTGCTCCATAGATATGTGGTAACTTATCAGGATAGACCAATATTAAAGTACCTGCACTAAGGAGTTGAGTGAGAACTTGGTTAGCTCAATCATTTGGATGGCTAATTTGTAATGCGGATTAATTCCAACAGTGTGGGATCAATTCCTGTAAAGGACTGTCCTACTCAACGTCTCGCTCACTTGAGGTATGATCACTGACTAGTTAAATTACCACCAGTTGTCTCTGTCTAACGAGAGAGCAACACTACCATTCCGTAGGAGTACTGTGGCTTACCATTACATTTCTTATCAACAGGTGTAACCAGAAATACCTCGATTGGGGCACTACTGCAGAACTGTCCTGTAGCTGAGACGGCTGCTCTCAACCATCTTTCTTTGTAATCAGGTACGACTTCTAACAGTGCAGACGTTTCCCTAATCCCCATTTGCTGCAGTTGTGCTATTAATTCTGGATGCCACACTCAGTAAAACAAAATTACTGTTGCCTCACTGTCGACTTCAGCTGTCTGCTTTCTTGTTTTCCATCTGTACACCAAGGCTTCAAAGAAGTCACGGGATGAGTGGCCCTGGCAGATTCCAAATTGAGCTTCAAGAGCATGCTGGTGCTGCGGAAGTGCTGTTTGATACCACTGTAGATGACATCTATCATCACTTAACAATGATAGGGATTATGCCAATGGGGCAGTCATTTTTTAGATTAGATTAGATTAGAATACATTACAGTGTGGAAACAGGCCCTTCGGCCCAACAAGTCCACACCGACCCGCCGAAGCGCAACCCACCCATGCCCCCACACGTACCCCAAACCTAACACTACGGGCAATTTAGCACGGCCAATTCACCTGACCTGCACAGCTTTGGACTGTGGGAGGAAACCAGAGCACCTGGAGGAAACCCACGCAGACACGGGGAGAATGTGCAAACTCCACACAGTCAGTCGCCTGAGGCGGGAATTGAACCCGGATCTCTGGCGCTGCGAGGCAGCAGTGCTAACCACTGTGCCACCATGCCACCCACTGTTGTCTTGTCTGTATGTGTACAGGACACATCCAGATAGTTTTCCACATTTTCAGGCAGTTGCCAGTGTTGTAGCCAAGCAAAAACAGCTTGAAATGAATCGTGCCAGGGAACAGAGCATTCCCATCCTCCAATCCCTTCAGCTGTGTGTCGACACTGCACGAAATGAATCGAATTAGCTGATGTCTGCCAACTGGGGCCGACTAATGTACATCATCCCAGCGACACGCCTGTCTGAACATTGTTACGAACGTTTCAGCCTTACTTCTTCTATTCTGCTGGGCTCTTCCATCATGAGGAAGGCGACATTGTGGAGCTTCCTCCTCCAATGAGTTGTTCGATTGTCCACCACAATTTATCCATACCGCATGTGACAGGATTCCGTAGTTTAGGTCTAATTTGTTGGTTACATTTGGCTATCACTTGCTGTTTACGCTATTTGGTAGTACGTTTGGTAACTTCACCTCATATTTAGGTGCGCTTGGTAATTGGTGCTACTCTTGGGAAGCCCTCTTGCATTCTTCATTGAAAAAGGGTTAATGCCCTCAATTGTGTCAGGGTAAATTCGAGCATATACCAGACAGTCAGTGTGAAACTTGCACTGTATTACAATTCTGATGCTGTTGGTAATGACCTAAATCAAGTCAAACAGCGCAGTGTTGATTTATTAGATCGATCTGACAACTGCCCCTTTTCACATAGTGATGGTGTCGCACACACACACAGAGTGTTCACAAAGTGGTACTTTGCCTCCAGCAATACTGTATGCGATAGTCAGTGTTACAATATGGTCATCGTTCAATGCGTCTGCAGCTGGTAGATTGGTAAGGATGTGTTCAATTATGTTTTTTCCCTCTTAATAGTTCCCTCTCTGTCAAGTGTTTATATCAGAGTGGTGCTGGAAAAGCACAGCAGGTCAGGCAGCAACCGAAGAGCAGGAAAATCGACGTTTCGGGCAAAAGCCCTTTATCAGGAATAGAAGCAGGAAGCCTCTAGGGGTGGGGTGCTGGGGTTGAGGAGAAGGTAGCCAAGAGTACAATAGGTGAATGGAGGTGGGGATGGAGTGAGAGGTCAGCGAGGAGGGTGGGGAAGGTAGCAAAGAGTATAATAGGTGAATGGGGGTGGGGATGGAGGTGATAGGTCAGAGGAGTGGGTGGAGCGGACAGGTGGGAAGAGATATTAGCAGGTAGGACAGGTCATGACGACAGTGTTGAGCTGGTAGGTTGGAACTGGGGTACGGTGGGGGGGAATGAGAAAACTGGTGAAGTCCACATTGATGCCCTGGGGTCGAAGTGTTCCAAGGCGGAAGATGAAGCGATCTTCCTCCAGGCGTTGGTTGATGAGGGAGCGGCGGTGAAGGAGGCCCAGGACCTGCTTGTCCTCGACAGAGTGGCAGGGGGAGTTGAAATGTTGGGCCACGGGGTGGTGGGGATGATTGGTGCAGGTGTCCCAGAGATGTTCCCTGAAGCCCTCTGCGAGGAGTTGTCCAGTCTCTCCAATGTAGAGGAGACCGTACCAGGAGCAACGGATACAATAAATGACATTGGTGGATGTGCAGGTGAAAGTTTGATGGATATGGATGGCTCCTTTGGGGCCTTGGATGATAGTAAGGGAGGAGGTGTGGGCCCAGGTATTGCAATTCCTGCGGCGACAGGGAAGGGTGCCAGGATGAGATGGTGGTTTGTTGTCGGGCGGGGACCTGACCAGGTGGACACGGAGGGAACTATCTTTGCAGAAAGTGGAAAGGGGTGGTTAGGGAAATATATCTCTGGTGGCGGTGTCCGTTTAGAGATGTGGGCGGATGATACGGTTAATGCGAATGTTGGTAGGGTGGAAAGTGAAGACCGGGGGGGTTATGGTTGCAGGGGTGGGGTTTGATGGCAGAGGTGCGGGATGTGGATGAGGTGCGTTGGAGGGCATCTTCAACCACGTGAGAAGGAAAAGTGTGATCTCTAAGGAAGGAGGCCATCTGGTGTATTCTGTCATGGAACTGGTCCTCCTGGAAGCAGATACGGCGGAGGAGGTGGAATTGGGAATACGGGATGGCATTTTTGCAGGAGGTAGGGTGGGAAGAGATGTAATCCAGGTAGCTGTGGGAGTCGGATGATTTGCCAAAAGTGTCAGTGTGAAGTCGGTCGACATTAATGGAGATGGAGAGGTCCAGGAAGAGGAGAGAGGTCTAGTGTGTTCTGTGGTGGAACTGGTCCTCCTGAGAGCAGATACTTCTGGTGTGTTCTGTGTGTGTTCCACCCCGAACTTAAATTCACTTGGACCATCTCTAACACCACTCTCCCCTTCCTGGACCTCTTCATCTCCCTATTTCTGTATCCTTCTCCAGCTACCACACCCCTTCCTATCTCTGTCACCTGCACCAATTATTCCAGCCATCTTTATCGCTGTGAACGTCTCCAAAAATCACACTCCTCCCAATCTCTGTAACCACCTCCAGAGAATACTTCTTTCCATATCTGTCTCCTCCTCCATCAACTGCACACTTCCTTTGCTCAGCAGTCACCGGCAGACACTATTCCTTCCTCATCTCTGTAATCCCCTCGAGTACTTGCAATCCGCTCTATTACTGAAACCACTTCGAGGTCCTACACTGTTCCCTAATTTTGCAGCATCCTTCAGCCAATGCACACGTCCCTAATTGTGTAACGTCTCCAATCCCTAACCTTTCCCTAGCACAGTAACCGCATCACCTATTTGAGCCCTTTCTTTCACTGTTATCACCACCATCGCATACATCCCACATGATCGCTGTAACCTCCAACCCCTACACTCCTCCGTATCTCCATTATATTCACCAACCTCTAACAAACCTCTTTATCTCTATGTCCTCCTGCAGCCCCCGACAAGCTTCCCATTTCTGTAATCTCCTAAAACCGGTACATCACTTCATATTTCTATAAATTACTCCAGACTCCAAAGATAATACCATTTCTACACTCCTTCATGTTTCTGTAAGATCCTCCAGCCCTGGCATCCCTCTCTATCGCTGGAAATTGCTCCTGCCACCACAACCTTCTTTCGCACTGGAACCTTCACCAGCTATTCCAGTCCTCCGTATCGCTGTAATTTCTTTCAGAATGTGTCACTCTATATCTCTGTAATCTCATCCAGCTGCGAGATTCATCCTTGTATCTGTAAGGAGGAATCACCCCTCCCATTCTTATTAACCTTCTCCAACGGTACTCCTCTATTTCTGAAGCATCCTCTAGTACCTTCACTCCTCTTTATCTCTAAATTGCCCATCAATGATGTACCTTCACACCTGTCGCTGCAATTTCAGCCACCTTCTACACGACTCCATATTTCTGTCATATTCTCAGTCGTTACACACCTTCGAACTTCTGCATCTTTCTCTTACACTGACGCTCCCCACAATCTCTATCATCACTTCCAGAATATGTCCATCTCTATTAGCGTAAAATTCTCCAGCATCGATATCATTGTTAACCATGTACTCTCCTCCTTTCTGCACTACTCGCTGTCTTTGTATTCTCTACCAGCACCTTACAGGTCTGGTGGCCTTGAGGATAAATCACTACCAGTCGTTCCTCTCTCCAATGGAAGAGCAGCCTTAATGGTCTGGTAACACTATGGCAACACAACAACTCCTCTTTATCGCTGATACCTCCTCCAGCCTGTGAATCTCGGCATGCCACAGTACTTAGTTTGAGAATCAGCGGAGCGAAGGCTGAACAGGAGCGGATGGGACACGGGAATTGACGGGTAAGTTAACTTATATACTCGTTAAAGCCGAAGGACTGCACGAGTAGCATTTCCTACCCGACATCCTCCTCCTCTAAACAAAGCAAATTACTGTAACATGATTGGTAACATTAGAATTCTTTAAAAAGAAAACATATTTGGCCAATTTGGAGAACAGCGATGGACGCTAGGGCAGTTCATGCTCCTCTTGCCGTATGTGGAAGAGGAGGATCACAACGAGTCTCTCCGCTGACTTCGCCTTCAAGACGTGTATCCAACTAAAGCTCCTCACAGATCCTGTTACGGAGCTGGAGCTGGAGTTGGATGAGCTTTGGATCATTCAGGAGGCTGAGGGAATGATAGGAGGGGTTATGTAGAGACGGTCACAACTAGGTTAGAGGACAAATTATCGTCAAGAGATCAAAAGTGAATAAGCAGACAGTGGAGGGAACCCCTATGGCCATTGCACTTAATAATAAGTATACTGCTTTGAGTAATGTTCCGAGAGGAGGGGGAATGATCTACCAGGGGAAAGCCAAAGCGGACCGGTCTCTTCTACTGAGCGTGGTTCTGTGGCTCAGAGGGAAGAGGGTAAAATAGGAGACCGGTAATGATAGGAGATTCAATGGTTTGAGGAACAGACAGGGATTCTGTGGTCGCGATCGAGACTCCCTGATGGTATGTTGCCACTGGGAAACAAGGTCAGGGATGTCTCAGATCGAGTCAACAGGACTCTGAAGGGGGAGAGGGAGCAGCCAGAAGTCGTCGTTCACTTCAGTAATGACATCAGTAATGACATGATCCACTTCCGATGGAAGCTTATTCCATATGTATATTACCCTCTGTGTAGAAAGAAAATGCCCCCATGTTCCCTTTTCGTCTTTTTGTGTCTCAACTTAAATTGGTGCGCTCTAGTCATCGATTTCCCAACCCTGTGAGAAAGAGTGAGTGCATTCATCCTATCCATGCCTCTCATCAGCTTATACACTTTTATCAATGCCCGCTTCAGTCTCGTACACTCTGAACAAAAATGTCCTTGGTTACCCCACCTCTCCCTGTAACTCACACTATTAAGGAACTTGTCCAAATGCCACTGCTCTACCCATACATGTGCACTTTAGTCCTTGTGCGGTCCCTTTTCTCTTCGTGTTTAATGTACTTTAACTATCACTTCGAATTCATCCTAATATTCTCAGCCCAGGATATATTTTGTCTTCTTTTCTCCCTTCTGATTTCCTTCTTTAGCAACTATTGTATACCTTATGTACCTGGAGGGATTCTCTTGGTTTGAGCTGCCTGTCGCTTTCCATATCTCCTTTCTTCTGGTCAAAGCTTCAATATCCAATGTCATCCAGTGTTCCTTATTCTTGCCAAACTTGCCCTTCACCCTCAAGGGAGGTATATCCATGAACATTAGCTGTCTCCCTTTCAAAGGCATCCCACTTGTTGGAGGTCTCTTTATCTATAAACAAACTGCCCCACACAAGTACTGTCTGTCCTGTCTAATTATATCAGATTTGTTTTGCCCTGTTACGAACTTGAACCAGTCGACCAGTTTTGTCCCTCTCAGAAATTGTTTTTAATTGAATAGAACTTTAGTCATTGGTCCCAAAATGTCCCCCTACTGCCACCTGTGTCACCTGTCCTACTGTATTTACCAAGAGTACGTCGAGGTTTGCCCATTCCCGAGTAGAACCCTCTATGTTGTGTTTGAGAAAACTTCTCTGGACAAACTTAACAAATTCCATCCCATCTAATCCCTTAACGTTCTGGCACTCCCAGGCTATATTGGGAAAATTAAACTCCTATTATGAAAACCGTGCTGCTCCTGCAAGTCTCCACAATCGCCACGTATATTTGGTCATCTAATTCCTGGAGACCATTTGGGGACCGATATTACAACCCAATAACGTCTCCATCCTTAACATATTTCTTAGCTACACTAACAAAGTTTATTAAATGATTCTTCAGTTACTTGATTGCCGATAGCTGCTGTGATACCAACCTTCATCAAAAATGCAACGCCGCCTCCCCTCCTTAGACCATGTGTGTTCTACCTAAAGAACCTGGACCCGATCTCATTAAATTGTCAATCCTGTCGCTCTCTTAGCCATGATCCTGTATTAGCTATAACATCCCAATCCCACATATCTATCCACGCCCTCAGTTTTTCGGTCTTACTGGTCAGCCATCTAGTATTGAAATAGACGCAATTTAATCTAACAATCACCCTTGCTCCCTGTTGTGTTCCAGCCTGACCTGCCATTTCACTTTACTATTTCTGATAACTGTACCTCCTTCCAACCTCGCACTTGCCTCACTGGTGTTAAGAATCGCACATCCCTGTCAATCTAGTTTAAATCCTCCCTTGAAGCACTGGCAAACCCGGCCGTCAGGATATCGTCACCAAACAGTTCAGGTGGGACCCATCCCTCGTGAACAGATCACCTCTGTCACAAAACAACATTCCAAAGCTCTAAAAATCTGAATCTCAAACTTCTTGACCATTTCGTTTAGCCACACATTAATTTGCCATACCCTCCTGTTCGTAACCTGAATAGAACGTTACACTGGAAGTAATCCATAGATTGTCACCAACGACGTCCTGGTTTTGAAAGATTTTGTTTCTTCGAGCTCTCTATAATCACTCCAGAGGATCTTATCCCTATTTCTACGTGTCGTTAGTCCCAACATAGACTCATAGAGTAATAGAGATGTCTAGTATGGAAACAGACTCTTCCATCCAACCCATCCATGCCGTCCACATATCTCAACCCAATCTAGTTCCACCTGCCAGCACCCGGCCCACACCCCTCAAACCCTTCTTATTCATATACACATCCAAATGTCTTTTAAATGTTGCAATTGTACCAGCCTCCACCACTTCCTCTGGTAGTTTATTCCATATACGTACCACCCTCTGTGTAAAAGAGTTGTCCCTTTTATCTCCTTTATATCTTTCCCGTCTCACACTAAAACTATGCTCTCTCATTCTGAACTGCTCTACCCCAGAAAAACGAACTTTGTCTATTGATCCGATCTATGCCACTAATAATTTTGTAACCTTCTATAAGATCGCCCCTCAGCTTCCAACGTTCCAAGGAAAACAGCTCCAGCCTTTTCAGAATCTCCCTATAGCTCAAATCTTCCAACTCTGGCATCATCCTTGTAAATATTTCCTGAACCCTTTCAAGTTACACGATATATTTCCAATAGGAAGGAAACTAGAATTGCACGCAATCTTCCAACAGCGGTCGAACCAATGTCCTGTACAACCACAACATGACCTCCCAACTCCTTTACTCAATACACTGACTGATAAAGGAAAGCATATCAAACGCCTTTTTCACTATCGAATCAACCTGCAACTCCACTTTCAAGGAGCTATGAACCTGCATTTCAGGGTCTCTTTGTATGCAACATTCCCTAGGACCTTACCATTAAGTGTATAAGTTCTGTTAAGATTTGCTTTCCCAAAATGCAGCACCTCGCATTTATCTGAATTAAACTCCATCGGCCACTTCTCAGCCTATTGACCAATCTGATCAAGATCCTGTTGTAATGTGAGGTAACCTTCTTCCCTGTCCACTACATCGCCAGTTTTGCTGTCACATGCAAACTTACTAATTATAGCTCTTATGCTCACATCCAAATCAATGACTTATGGCTGCTCATCCTCCCCCTTGAGAACATTTTGCAGCCCACACTGGGTAATCATGGATCCAGGCATCTGGAAGTTAACGCACCATTCTGGATTCCTGTTTATGGCCACAGAATCTCCTGTCTGCCTCCTTTATTATCGAGCCTCCGATCTCAAAGGTACCGTTTACATTGTCCTTTTCTCACTGGGCCCCAGCGTCGGCCATAGTATCAAAAGCCTGGGTCCTGCTGCTTTCCCCTGAACGGTTACACGTAATCTATTCACCCCATTGAACAGTATCCACAATAGTGCATTTGTTTCCGAGGCGAATGGCCACGTGGCGCCTGCACTCTCTGCCTTCATACTTTAGTGGTTTCCTGGTGGTTACCTCGCTGCACTCTGCCTGGAACACAACTGGAAGCCTGTTGGGTTAAATTATATTTATTTCAATGCAAGACGTTCGATAAATAAGGCCGACAAAATCAGTGCGTGGATAACCATGTGAAACTGGAACATTATGTTCATTACAAGAACATGGCTGATGTAGCCACTTGGGTGTGACCATGTCACAAAATCTCTTATCTATAATGTGCTCAGTATCTCGGATGATGCTGAGTACATCCAGGGCCAACCTCAGCTCCAGAACACGGTCTTCCAGGAGCTGCAGCTTGCTGTACTGTCCACAGGCGCAGTCATCAGGGATGGTGGAAGTCTCCCTTAGCTCCCAGAGCCTGCCTAACTGCCATCTGAACTGCTGTCAGATGAAAGAAAACGAGCTTATCTGTAATTTGCTGAGCTGTTTCTCTCTAAATACTCTTGAAATAAAGCCTTTCCGCTTATTCTGCTCCAATAAGTTTTGCAACAGCACATCGCTCCATCCCTCAAGAATTAATCATGGTTAGTAAAAGCCGGAAACGCTGCAATGCTGAAGTACTTGGGACTTAAGCCTACTGCAAGTAACATTCCCAAGTCACTGCGAGTGACGGTCTACCATCCAAATTCTAACCAAGCCTGACTCTGCTTAGTTTCTTGAGATCAGATGAGATCAGATATTTTCAGACTAATATTGTCACAGGCCATCTTCACACATTGACACCAGGCCCATGTATACCTGCTCTTCAGTGCAGGTCACTGCTTGTCTTTGGAGAGTGACTTGAGGAGATCTTCCTTCTGGTAGCAGTGACTGCAATGATGCAAACTTTCATGCCAACAGCCCGTCCATTTTATCGTAGCCCACTGCTCGTGCTTTCCATGTATTAGTACTCTTTCTATAAAAATCCTTGCATCCGTCTATTGCAATCTAAAATGGGGGAGGGAGAGAAATTGATGTTCTAGTGCATACGGAGTTATTGGGGAAAAAAAGCAAATGACATCGGAAGAACAGTATGCACATCTGTTCCCTTAATCTGATTTACATTTCAATACGTATATATTTATTCTGAGTCGGAGAAGGAGCGTCGCTCCGAAAGCTAGTGTGCTCCCAATTAAACCTGTTGGGCTATAACCTGGAGTTGTGTGATTTTTATACTTATTCTGATAAGGCTCCATTCCACTTTCCCAAGCTTTCCCACATGTACCACTTGTTCAAAAATCTATCTACCTCAGCCTTGAAGATATTTAATGATTCATCCTTAACAGCCTTCAGCTTTTCCTAGAATGTTTCCCTCTCACTGATGTGTGACTTGGTGGTCTTTAAGTTCCATGTTTTTTTTTCAGCATTCTGTGTGAAAGTTGAATCGAAAGTTTAATCGACACTTATTCTTTCACACCTCGTCTGTGGCCAGAGGCAAAATAAAACGAAAAATAATGGTTATGAAGCTTGTAATTTCCTCCCTCATCCCCCACATCAGCCTAAGATACAGCTCAGCCAGAACGGGGTGTTGTCAGCTGTTTATCTCGCATTAAATTCCTCTTCTTCCTCAGCTCTTGTATCAATCTGCTCAAGGTTCACCTTGCCACTCTCCCTGAATCCAGTCAGTGCTTCTCCAAAGTGAAGAATGATACGAAGAACATGTTTAACCTATTCTGTGGCTCCATGCACAGTTTGCTTCCTTGATCCCTAATACACACCATTCTTTCCTTCCTTATTGACTTCACCTTAATAAACTGAGATAATATCTTGAAATTCTTGTTTATCTTACCCACTAATCTTTTATCATGCCAATTTTTGCTGTGGTTACTTCCCTATACTTCGTATATTATTCTTGTATCTCCACTAACATGTTGAAGTTATACCTGCTCGCAAGTCAAAGCTTTTCCCTGCGCCTCGGTAGACGGGGCAATACATTCAATTCAATTTAGTTCAAGCTGATTTTCGTTACTCCATTCTGAATATTTATAGACCTGCATGGTTCACTTGGCTTGCTTTGCTAAATTTCATCGATGGTGTAACATGTTGGGCTGACGTTCTCTTCAATTCAGTTTAGAGCATGTGACCACTACCCCCCTTCCGCCTTACACTGTTCTGCCATAGGTTTACACAAAAGTAACTGTACTTTGACCAGACTCTGCCTTATTTTAATGAAATCTCCCTCCACAATCCTAAGACTTTTTTTTTGTCTGAACCTTTGACTTTTGTCTTTTCCTGAATAAACTTGAAATGTATGGTGTTAAGGTCACTGCTCCTAAATTACTCTCCTCATCTTGCCTAGAACACCTGATTGGTTGCGTTCCCACAATAAAACTCAGCACTTCGCCGTCTCTTGTAGTATCTGCTACACGTTGACATAAGAAGCTGTGTAGAATAGCTTTCAGACCATCAGGCCCCTCTCAAAAAGTTATCACTACCGCAATACATGTTGGGAATTGAAGTGTCCGAATGTAATTATCCTATTATAGTTTTTGCATACTACAGTGAACTGATTATATGTCTGTTCCTGTATTTTCATTTTTCTGCGGATCTATAATATATCCCCAAAATTGTGGCTGTTTTTCTTTTCATCCTGAGCTCTACCCACAAAGATTAATTTGAAGATCCTTCCAAGATGTCGTCGCACCTTACTGCAGTAACTCATACAATAATTAGTAATGCAACACCACCTCCTCTTTTACACCCTCCACTGTCCAGTCGATAAATCCTGTACCACAGAATACTTTGTTGCCAGTCCTGACCTCACTCAACTCTGTGATATGGTGAAAACATCACTTCTCCATATGTCAATTCATTCCCTTATCACATTTGTCTGTCTGATAATTCTGCTAGGTAAAGTGCATGCAACATGAAATATCTCACTCGGAATACTCTGTACCTCGGAGATCTTCAGTACTTCATTGTTTGTTATTAGGCTGCCCAATCTGTGAACCCAATCTGTAACTCTGGGGCTGAACGGATATTTATTGAATTGCATTTTATTTCCAAAAATAAGTATTCATACAGTTCAACTATCCATAACTGAGCAATCAACTCCACATGCCTTGCCTTTGTGGAGATTATTTCCCTGCTCAGGGACAGCCCTCAGTAATGGAGAAAGTGAGGACTGCAGATGCTGAAGACTTAGAATCGAAAACTGTCGCGCTGGAACAGCACAGCAGTTCAGGAAACATCCGAGGAGGAAGACAGTCGATGTTTCTGGTATAAGCCCTTCATCAGGAGTGTATTGATGCCTTCCCATTATATCCATCAATGATTCACTAGATATTGGGTTTTGTACTCGCTGGGGCACGCAGCATTGTTTATATCCCTGAAATAAAAAGCAGTCAGTCAGTGGGGGAGACAGAACAATATGGAGTGGGGCAAGTTCCGCAGAAGGACAGCTTTTTTCATCATTTTTTTGAATTATAATGAATTGATGAACGTGTGAGGGCGTGCGGTGTCTGAGAGCAGGAAGCTGGGAAGGGGCATTAGGCCAAGCCGTTCAGTTATGGTATGCATAGTTATATTCAATATGCTAATTAAAAATAGTGAAAATACAGCGGTCTTATTAGGCGCCATCAATCAGTTCTTAATGGGATCAGGAGATTCTAGCTCTATTCGAGGGTAGGTGAGAAAGCCCCCTTCCTGGCAGTACAGTGCTTCCACTATTGTTCTTCTGTTAGTGAGTTATTTTGGTGACTCTCCATCTGACCTGTCCTTTGTGTGGCTTTCTTATCACTGGGGTATGAGATTGCCCTTCAGGTTTTGGGATAACTATGTTAATTGGGTCGAGGAAGATTATTGTCAGGTTGTCTTGGGAAGTGTATTACCTGGTCTGCGAGTGAATGTGGTCATGTTTGGTTTCCCACGTTAACGTGTTTGGGTCAATGCTAAAGCATTCTGGGTGCTCATTGTATGGTTTGGATAGGCTTGACATCCTGTGCTCTGTGTGGCCATGCTGTGAGTAGGCAGGGTGTCAGATCTTTTCCCACAATTCCCCTTTTTAAGGGAGGGATGAGACGGAGAAAACGTAGCTGGATCCAGGAGTCTTGTCGTGTTGAGGTGTGGGTTTCGCCATCAGACAGGTAGCCTTTGGTGTCTGAGTCCGACTCAGCAGGGGTTGTCTCAGGGGCAGGGATGCTGCCCCAGTGGATCTGCACCAGCTGAGTGGTGAGGTGGGTAAAGGGGGGTAGTACTGCATGCAGCCATGAACAGCGAAGTCGGGTGGCCATGTTCAGTGTCACACTCCCGGCAGTAGCAGCAATAAAGGCTATCAATCCTTGTTGCAGGACTGTGCCCCATGAGCCCAGCTAGGACGCTACCCAGTCCCATAAATATCACTGGCAGTTCTGATAATGGAGTACAGAAGCCGTCTGCTGGATATGCTGGTTCCGCTGGTCAGGAATGTCAGTGGAGCAGTCAGCACCAATGAGGCAGCATGTGTCCTCTTTTGCAACGTTCATGCAGTCTCAGGCCATCCTATTCTGCAGGGCCACGTTGTAAATGGTAACAACCTCTGCATTCAGCTGGGTGAACGCCTCAGCTGTGGAATTCAACCCCTCTTCTAGTGTGGTGGCCAGTTCATGGACATCTACGTGCAACCACAAGGTTGGACAATGGGGTACCAGCAGGTAGAGAGCTGTATCAATGGCAACGAGCGCTAATTTGCTGAGGGTTATAGGCTTTTGAAAGGGAGAGGGCATGAAGTGATAGTTGAATGGTACCGCATACTCGACAAAGTAGCTTCCACCCAGGACAATGGCTGCCAGGGTTAGGCTTTTTAGCCAAACATAAAATAGGTGCCGTTGTGAGTCTCGAGATGGAGGGTGTGGGTCCCTGTCCAGACGAGGAGGAAGGTGGTATCCTGATTTCGAGATGCCGGTGTTGGAATGAGGTGTACAAAGTTCCAAATCACACAGCACCAAGTTATA
>NC_057734.1:53930359-53952144 GCF_004010195.1 Chiloscyllium plagiosum
CCAGAGGAGTCATAAAACTCTCCCAGCTCAAAGTCAACAGTGAGCTGTGCGAAACCAGTTTGCTACAATTTCTCTCCTTCTGAATCTCGAACTTCAACTTGTAAGCAATTACCCATTTTTATTGTTGTTTTTTTAGGAGGTTTGTTTTTTGGAACTGTTGTGAAAATTCGGTACGGCATAATTAAGTCTAGTTTCGATAGACTGAGTTCTGTATGGGTTCTTTATTCAATTATTTGTGTTTCATCGTGTAATTTTGTGATTTTCTTTCTGTTTTAAAAGCAGGTAGTCAATCACGCTAACTTTCTCTGGGTAATGTTCCCTGTATATTTACCAACAAAAATTACGAAGTTATGATCTGGCTGCCTGATTAAGATTGCTTTGAGTATTCTTGCCTCATCCATAACACTGAAATGAAAAACTAAAATAGCTGCATCGAAAAGCATACAAAGCGAAATAATCTGGATATTTATGTGGGACCAATTGTCCATTTCCAAATCTATTGCCAAAGAAGATGACTAAAAATTTGACAAATTAACTTCTAGCGAGTTATATCACCAAGCTTGCATCCCAAAGTCAATCCAACATTTCTGACAAATGTTGCGAATGTGCTTCCTTTGAGTGACTCATCATCACCAGGTTAGCTACGTAAACTATAAACTCAACATAATCCGGAAATGGTCTCATTTGTTCGTCTCTGAAATGTATCTGTTGCCTTTTTCGAATGGAAAGGCGTACATTTAAATTGATCCACTCCATTCGGTGTTATGAAAGGCGAAGTAGTCTTCAATCTTCCAGTCAACGGTACCTAGCAGTATCCTCTGAGCAAATCCAACATCTATAATGAAGTTAGTTGTCACACCTTTTTCAATACAATCATCCAAACGTGGAATCGGATATGCATCTGTCTTTGTGACGACATGACTTCGTGATAGTCTGCTCACAATCATCAGTTACAATACGGTTTTGGCATCATTACTATGGGTGAACTCCAGTCATTTTTTGGAGAGCAGCCTTCTCCTGCAATGGTCTGTTTCTTTTTCGACTATCTTTTATGACTACAGGTTGCAGGCACAAAGATAGAACTAAGTAATTGATTATATGGTAACTAGGTTCTGTCCATCACTTGCACCTGATGCTGTTTAGCATGCAAATTGGCCTGTTTTGTAACTGAAGACAATAATAGCCTCTCCAGGTTGTCCTTTCATATCTAGGTCTGGCTCGTGCTGCTCCAGACATGTCCTGCACTCTTCGTTTAACCAGGGTTGATCCCTCGCTTCATCGTTACTATAGAGTGTGAGATGTGCCAAGCCATGGGGTTACAGATTTATAGTGGTGTAGCGCAAGGTTCTGCTGCTGCTGATGGCCCACTGCGTCTCATGGATGCCTCGTGGTTAGTTGCTCGATCTACTTGAAGTGTGTTCCATTCATCACACTTGTTGCTACTTAACATGGTGAACTGTCTACAAAATGTGAAGGTAGCCCTCCCGCCCCACTACGTCTGCGCAATGTACGTTGTTCGCGATATATAAAATGGAGAGCTGTATCTGCATCAGGCGAATTGATGAGTATGTCGTCAGCTATACGATTCTCTTTTATTATTCCTGCATAACCTGCCACAGAGAAATTTAGCAGCCACCGGATCCAGCATCAGTGCTGAGCATTAGACTGACTTTATACGAAGGAGCGGACCCCTCTGCTGACTCTGATTTGTCAGTGGGATGGAACCGACCAGAGAGCATGGTGAGCTTGTCTGGCACATTGTCCTGTTCACAACGTCTGACTGGATTAGTCTGTCGGAAATATACTCTAGGTCACTTTTACATTTTGTACAGTGAAGGGTGACGATCACTTTATTTCTGACACATTTTTTAATAACATCAAACATTGTTTTGCTTTCTCAGTTCAAAACAATTTAAGTGAATAATAATTAAATTACCAGAGCACACACCTAACTTACACAATTCAGTGATTTGAATACACAGGTGATTCTTATTCAGATCAGTGAACACGCCATCTTGCTGTCTGAAAAGCTGTTGAAAATAACTTTAGAAAGAACCTGAAGTCGGACGCAGTGGTACTGCACTTCACTACAATCTCTGAAGCATTGGCTATCTCTTATAGCTGTCCAGAGACCTTCCAAAGTGGAGCTCGACAATTATTCACACAATTCCTCACAGCAGACCAGTCACAAACATACCTGATCAAGAGGGAAATATGTGGGGCAAACTGGCCAATAGGTGTCACATGGTTCATTGCTGATTGGAAAATCGTTCAAATTCTGTAAAACTGGCCTCCAGGGGTGACTTGCTATTTCATCTCTTCTGGTTTGCCACCTTAACTCTGTAATTCTGCACCTTGGATGAAGGATTACACAAAGTGATGGACGTGCAATGCCTCATTCATTATATTCATTGCATGCCAGCTTCACAATGTCAGTATACAAACAGAATTGTGCAATAAGATTGATGGCCAGCATGATACCAGCCCAAACTTCCTGCGCATGACTTGAGCTGAAACGTTCTGTGTAAATGTTTTCAGGATTGTGCTAATCATTAACAGCAAAGTGTAGTTCCGAAGAGCTGACATCCTTTGATAATACCAAACTTTATATTGTACATTAAACACAAAATGTACCCATGTATTCAGGTCACTTTTATGACAACAATATGAAGAAAGCAATGCACATATCACAGTAAGGGGATTTGAAATGAGTCTCACTATTCTACTCAAGAACAAATTATGTTTTCGTACACGGATGTTAAAAATAGGCAACTATTTTCCCTCCTGTGCTCATATTCACACATAATCATTTTCCTGACAACACTATCATGTGTCTATGCGTTCTACAGTCAAATATGAGTACAATTCAGTTGTTTCTGTTGATCAAACAGCTCACTAATGTCGTGTGCGAGTATCACTATCTGTTTGACGATTGGTGTGCCGGCCAACACTCTGACAGAAAGACAGATTGTTTCAAACAGCATATTCCTTAAGCAGTTCACAACAAACAAGATGCTGACTGAAACCAACGAGCCGGCACTCACAAATCCTAAAACGCAGTGTTCAATACTGGGCATGTTTGGACAATATCTTACATTCTAATTTATTCATGGAATGTGATTGGGTCGGTATTTACTGTCCATCCCTTTTTGTCATGACGGTAGTGGTAAACGGCCATGTTAACCGCTGCAGTCCACGCACTGCAGGTCAACTTACAATACTAGTAGGGAGGGAACTTGAAGTAGTGACACTGAAGAAACAGGAATGTTCTCCCAAATCAGTATGGCGGATGGTTTGGAACGGAACTGGAATATTTATCTGCTGCTGTTGTCGTGGTTTCAGAGATTTTTTAAAGGAGTCTTGCTAAATTTCTGCAGAGCTTTGCACAGATGTCAGGCATGGTTGCTACTCGGCGTCAGTGTATCAGTAGTGAAGATGGACTCAGCCAGGCAAATGGTGGTGGTGATAGGGGTGTTAAGCATACACACGTCCAGTTTTTGACTTATAGACCGTGGACATGTTTTTGGAAACCATGTCGAAAGTTATCCCAGCTGGAATACTGGCCCCTGACAAATACGTCTACCTGAAGTGTGTGGTGTTGGAAAAGCACGGCCGGTGCATTTCAAACATAAGCTCGTCATTAGTATTGTGATGGGAATTCTTCATAAAGAGCTTTTGCTCGAACCGGCGATTCTCCTTGTATGCTGCCAGACCAGCTGTGCTTTTCCAGCACTACACACTCTTCAGCTCTGATCTTCAACATCTGTAGTCATCACTTTCTCCGACATCATTTAATGTATATAATTCAAAACTGAAAGGCACAACACGTCAGGCAGCAGGTGAGGCGCAGGAGAGTCGACGTTTTAGCAGAAACCATTCACAAGATTGGTGAATGAATTTATATGGTCAGTCTTACAGTCATAGAGTCATAGAGATGTATAGCATGGCACCAGACCCTTCGGTCCAACCCGTCCATGCCGACCAGATATCCCAACCCAATGTCGTCCCAGCTGCCAGCTCCTAGCCCATCTCCCTCCAAACGGTTCCTATTCGTATTCCCTTCCAAGTGCCTTTTAAATGCTGCAACTGTACCAGCCTCCATCACTTCCTCTGGCAGCTCATTCCATACACGTACCACCCTCTCAGTGAAAGAGTTGCCTCTTCGGTCTCTTTTATATATTTTCCCAGTCACCATGAACCTATATCCTCTAGTTCTGGACTCCCCCACCCCAGGGAAAAGGTTTTGTCTATTTATCGTATCGATGCTCCTCATGGTTTTATAAACCACTATAAGGTCATGCCTCAGCCTCCGACCCTCCAGGGAAAACAGCCCCAGTCTATTCATCCCCTCCCTATAGCTCAAATCCTCCAACACTAGCAACATCCTTGTAAATCTTTTCTAAACCCTTCCAGGTTTCACACCATCTTTCCAATACGAAGGAGACCACAATTGCACGCAATACTCAACAGTGGCCTAACCAATGTCCTGTACAGTCGCAACATGACCTCCCAACACCTGTACTCAATACATTGATCAATACAAGAAACCATACCAAAAACCTTCTGCACTCTCCTATCTACCTGCGACTCCATTTTACATAGAACATAGAACATTACAGCGCAGTACAGGCCCTTCAGCCCTCGATGTTGCGCCGACCTGTCATACCAATCTGACAGGTACGTCTATTCCATGTACGTCCATATGCTTGACCAATAACGGCATAAATGTACTCAAAGTTGACGAATCTACTACCGTTGCATGCAAAGCATTTCATACCCTTACTACTATCTGAGCAAAGAAATTACCTCTGACATCTGTCCTTTATCTATCACCCCTCAATTTAAAGCTATACCCCTCGTGCTCACCGTCACCATACTTGGAAAAAGGCTCTCCCTGTCCATCTTATCTAACTTCTGATTATCTTATACGTCTCTATTAATTCACCTCTCAAACGTCTTCTCTCCAACTTTCATGGAACTATGAACCTGCAAACCAAGGTCTCTTTGTTCAGTAACACTCCCTAGGAGCTTACCATTAAAAGTATAAGTCGTGCAAAGATTTGCTTTTCCAAAGTACAGCACTTCACAATTATCTAAATTAAAATCTACCTGCCACTTCTCAGCCCATTGGCACATCTGATCAAGATCCCGTTATAATCTGAGGTAACCTTCATCGCTGTCCACTGCAACTCCAATTTTGATGTCATCTTCAAACTTACTAACTGTACCTTTTATGCTCCCATCCAAATAATTTAAATAAATGATGAAAAATAGTGGACCCAGCACCGATCCTTATGGCACTCCATTAGTCACAGGTCTCTAGTTCTCGTTTATGAAAATCCTCTGAATTTTAGCAGTTGGGAGCGCAGTGATGGTGATGGCATTAAATGTTACAGAATATGTTTCAGTTCTTTATATTTAGAGAAGTGCAAGTGTTATTTGTCAGTTTTAAGAACGCATCTGCATATTTTGCCTAATTCAGTATCTGACTAATCTGCAAATAGTTTTAAACATTATCCAATCATTGGCATCACGTCACTTATAATATTTATGGTGGATTGATGGTAATTTATGCAGCAGAAAATTGTTGAGACAAGGACAACGAACACTCTTATTGACATTGCCCCTCCCTCTCAACTAGGACGTTTGCTTCAAATTCCAATTGCTCTATAAATATGTGTTAACTCATCGGGACAGACTAATATTAAAGTACCTGCACTAAGGAGTTGAGTGAGAACTTAGTTAGCTCAATCATTTGGATGGCTAATTTGTAATGTGGATTAATTCCAACAGTGTGGGATCAATTCCTGTATAGGACTGTCATACTCAACTTCTCTCTCATTTGAGGAATGATCACTGTCCAGTTGAATTACCACCAGCTGTCTCTGTCTCACGAGAGAGCAACACTACCATCCCGTGGCTTACCATTACATTTCTTATCAACAGGTGTAACCAGAAACACCCCGATTGTGGCACTACTGCAGAGCTGAGACGGCTGCTCTCAACCAACCTCAACCATCTTCCTTTGTAATCAGGTACGACTTCAAACAGTGCAGACGTTTCCATAATCCCCGTTTGCTGCAGTTGTGCTATTAATCCTGGATGTCACACTCAGTAAAACAAAGTTACTGTTGCCTCACCAGTCGAATTCATCTGTCTGCTTTCTTGTTTTACATCTGTACACTAAGGCTTCAAAGAAGTCACGGGATGAGTGGCCCTGGCAGATCCCAAATTGAGCTTCAAGAGCATGCTGGTGCTTTGGAAGTGCTGTTTGATACCACTGTAGATTACATCTATCATCACTTTATCAATTATAGGGATTATGCCAATGGGACAGTCATTGATCGCCTGTTGTCTTGTCTGTATGTGTACAGGACACATCCAGATATTTTTCCACATTTTCAGGCAGTTGCCAGTGTTGTAGCCAAGCAAAAACATCTTGAAATGAATCGTGCCAGGGAACAGAGCATTCCTATTCTCCAATCCCTTCAGTTGTGTGTCGACACTACACGAAATGAATCGAATTAGCTGATGTCGCCAACTGGGGGCGACTAATGGACATCTTCCCAGCGACACGTCTGTCTGAACATTGTTACGAACGTTTCAGCCCTACTTGTTCTATTCTGCTGGGCCCTTCCATCATGAGGAACGCGACATTGTGGAGCTTCCTCCTCCAATGAGTTGTTCGATTGTCCACCACAATCTATCCATACCGCATGTGACAGGATTCCACATTTTAGGTCTAATTTGTTGGTTACATCTGTCTATCACTTGTTGCTTACGCTATTTGGTAGTACGTTTGGTAACTTCATCTCATATTTAGATGCGCTTGGTAATTGGTGCTACTCTTGGGAAGCCCTCTTGCATTCTTCATTGAAAAAGGGTTAATTCCCTGAATTGAGTCAGGGTAAATTCGAGCATATACCAGACAGTCAGTGTGAAAATTGCGCTGTATTATAATTCCGCTGCTGTTGGTAATGACCCAAATCACGTCATACAGCGCATTGTTGAGTTATTAGATCGACTGACAACTGTCCCTTTTCACAGTGCTGGTGTCACACACACACACAGAGGGTGTTCACAAAGTGGTACTTTGCCTCCAGAAATACTGTATGCGATAGTCAGTGTTACAATATGGTCATCGTTCAATGCGTCTGCAGCTGGTAGATCGGTGAGGATGTGTTCAAATATGTTTCTCCCTCTTAATAGTTCCCTCTCTATCCAGTGTTTAGATCAGAGCGGTGCTGGAAAAGTACAGCAGGTCAGGCAGCAATCGCAGAGCAGGAAAATCAACGTTTCAGGCAAAAGCTCTTTATTATAATAGAGGCAGGAAGCCTCCAGGGTGGAGAGATAAATGGTGGGGTGTTGGGCTTGGGAAGAAGGTAGCAAAGAGTACAATAGGTGAGTGGGGGTTGAGATGGAGGTGAGAGGTCAGCGAGGAGGATGGGGAATGTAGCAAAGAGTACAATAGGTGAATGGGGGTGGGGATGGAGGTGATAGGTCAGAGGAGTGGGTGGAGCGGATATGTGGGAAGGGATATTGGCAGGCAGGACAGGTCATGAGGACAGTGTTGAGCTGGTAGGTTGGAACTGGGGTAAGGTGTGGGGAATGAGAAAACTGGTCAAGTCCACATTGATGTTCTGGGGTAGAAGTGGAAGATGAAGCGTTCTTCCTCCAGGCATTGGTTGATAAGAGAGCGGCGGTACAGAAGTCCCAGGATCTGCATGTACTCAGCAGAGTGGCAGGGATAGTTGAAATGTTGGGCCACGGGGTGGTGGGGATGATCGGTGCAGGTGTCCCAGAGATGTTCCCTGGTGTGCTCTGCGAGGAGTTGTCCAGTCTCTCCAATGTAGAGGAGACCGTACCGGGAGCAAAGGATACAATCTGCACCTGCACATTGGTGGATGTGCAGTTGAAAGTTTGATGGATGTGGATGGCTCCTTTGGGGCCTTAGATGTTAGTATGGGAGGAAGTGAGAGCCCAGGGTTTTGCAATTCCTGCGGCGACAGGGGAGGGTGCTAGGATGAGACGGTGGTTTGTTGTGGGGGGTGGGGGACCTGACCAGGTGGTCACGGAGGGAACTATCTTTGCAGAAAACGGAAAGGGGTGGTTAGGGAAATATATGGTGGCGAGGTCTGTTTAGAGATGTGGGCGGGTGATGCTGTTAATGCGAAGATTGGTAGGGTGAAAAGTGAGGACCCGGGGCGGGCGGGTGGTCGGCCCTTGTTACGGTTGCAGGGGTGGGGTTTTATGGCAGAGGTGCTGGATGTGGATGAGGTGCGTTGGAGGGCATCTTCAACCACGTGAGAAGGGAAAGTGTGATCTCTAAGCAAGGAGGCCACTGGTGTGTTCTGTCATGGAACTGGTCCTCCTGGGAGCAGATACGGCGGAGGAGGTGGAATAGGCAATACGGGTTAGCATTTTTGCAGGAGGTAGGGTGGGAAGAGATATAAACCAGGTAGCTGTGGGAGTCGGATGGTTTGCAAAAAGTGTCTGTGTTAAGTCGGTCGACATTAATGGAGATGGAGAGGTCCAGGAAGAGGAGGGAGGTCTAGTGTGTTCTGTGGTGTAACTAGTCCTCCTGGGAAAAGATACTTCTGGTGTGTTCTGTGTGTGTTCCACCCCGACCTTGAATTCACTTGGACCATCTCTAACACCACCCTCCCCTTCCTGGACCTCTTCATCTCCCTATTTCTGTATCCTTCTCCAGCTACCACACCCCTTCCTATCTATGTAACCTGCACCAATTATTCCAGCCATCTTTATCGCTGTGAACGTCTCCAAAAAACACACTCCTCCCAATCTCTGTAACCACCTCCAGAGAATACTTCTTCCCTTATCTGACTTCTCCTCCATCAACTGCACACTTCCTTTGCTCAGCAGCCACCTGCAGACTCTATTCCTTCCTCATCTCTGTCATCGCCTCGAGCACTTGCAATCCGCCCTATTATTGAAAACACTTCGAGGTCCTACACCGTTCCCTAATTTTGCAGCATCCTTCAGCCAATGCACACGTCCCTAATTGTGTAACGTCTCCAATCCCTAACCTTTCCCTAGCACAGTAACCGCATCACCTATTTGAGCCCTTTCTTTCACTGTTATCACCACCATCGCATACATCCCACATGATCGCTGTAACCTCCAACCCCTACACTCCTCCGTATCTCCATTATATTCACCAACCTCTAACAAACCTCTTTATCTCTATGTCCTCCTGCAGCCCCCGACAAGCTTCCCATTTCTGTAATCTCCTAAAACCGGTACATCACTTCATATTTCTATAAATTACTCCAGACTCCAAAGATAATACCATTTCTACACTCCTTCATGTTTCTGTAAGATCCTCCAGCCCTGGCATCCCTCTCTATCGCTGGAAATTGCTCCTGCCACCACAACCTTCTTTCGCACTGGAACCTTCACCAGCTATTCCAGTCCTCCGTATCGCTGTAATTTCTTTCAGAATGTGTCACTCTATATCTCTGTAATCTCATCCAGCTGCGAGATTCATCCTTGTATCTGTAAGGAGGAATCACCCCTCCCATTCTTATTAACCTTCTCCAACGGTACTCCTCTATTTCTGAAGCATCCTCTAGTACCTTCACTCCTCTTTATCTCTAAATTGCCCATCAATGATGAGAGCCCTTCCAATTCTTGTAACTTCCAAGAGTAAATAAATATTTCCTGTCTCTCAAACCCCCTCCTTTGCCAACCCCCTTCCATATCTCTCTAATATCCACCAGATCCTGAACCCACTTCTCCTTATAAGTTGCACCTCCTCCTAATCTCTGTAATCTCATCGAGCTGCGAGATTCCTCCTTATCTCTGTAAGGAGGAATCACCCCTCCCATTCTGTGTAAGCTTCTCCAACGGTACTCCTCTATTTCTGAAGCATCCTCGAGTAACTTCACTCCTCTTTATCTCTAAAATGCCCATCAATGATGAGAGCCCTTCCAATTGTTGTAACCTCCAAGAGCAAATAAATATTTCCTGTTTCTCAAAACCCCTCCTTCGCCAACCCCCTACCATATCTCTCTAATATCCACCAGCTCCTTAACCCACTTCTCCTTATAAGTTGCACGCCCTCCAGCACATACATCCCTCTTATCTCTGTAGACCCCTCCAGCATCTTCTCTCATCCTTTCATTGTGGCCACAGCCAGTGCTCAAGTCCCCCCACATGTCTGGAATCTATTCTAGCACCTACACTCCGCCTTATTGCTATTAACCTCTCAAGACGTTATGTCCCTCTATATCTCAGTCGCTCTCTATCTCCCTCTCACACCTGTCGCTGCAATTTCTGCCAGCTTCGACATGGCTCCATATTTCTGTCATATTCTCAGTCGTTACATACCTTCGAACTTCTGCATCCTTCTCTCACACTAACGCTCTTCACAACCTCTATCATCACTTCCAGAATATGTCCATCCCTATTACTGTAAAATTCTCCAGCATCGATATCATTGTTATCCATGTACTCTCCTCCTTTCTGCACTACTCGCTGTCTTTGTATTCTCTATCAGAACCTTACAGGTCTGGTGGCCCTGAGAATAAATCACTACCAGTCGTTCCTCTCTCCAATGAAAGAGCAGCCTTAATGGTCTGGTAACACTAAGGCAACACAACAACTCCTCTTTATCGCTGATACGTCCTCAAGACTGTGAATCTCGGCATGCCAAAGTACTTAGTTTGAGAATCAGCGGAACGAAGGCTGAACAGGAGCGGATGGGACACTGGAATTGACGGGTAAGTTAACTTATATCCTCGTTAAAGCTGAATGACTGCACGAGTAGCATTTCCTACCCGACATCCTCCTCCTCTAAACAAAACAAATTACTGTAACATGATTGGTAATATTAGAATTCTTTAAAAAGAAAATATATTTGGGCAATTTAGAGAACAGGGATGGAAGCTTGGGCAGTTCATGCTCCTCTTGCCGCATGTGGAAGAAGAGGATCACAACGAGTCTCTCTGCTGACTTCGCCTGCAAGTCGTGTATCAAACTCCAGCTCCTCACAGGTCGTGTTAGGGAGCTGGAGCTAGAGTTGGATGAGCTTTGGATCATTCAAGAGGCTGAGGGAATGAAACGAGGGGTTATGTGGAGACAGTCACAACTAGGTTAGAGGACAAATTATCGTCAAGAGAGCAAAAGTGGATAAGCAAACAGTGGAGGGAACCCCTATGGTCGCTGCACTCAATAATAAGTATACTGCTTTGAGTAATGTTCCGAGAGGAGGGGGAATGATCTACCAGGGGAAAGCCAAAGCGGACCGGTCACTTGAACTGAGCGTGGTTCTGTGGCTCAGAGGGAAGAGGGTAAAATAGCAGACCGGTAATGATAGGAGATTCAATGGTTTGAGGAACAGACAGGGGATTCTGTGGTCGCGATCGAGACTCCAAGATGGTATGTTGCCATTGGGAAACAAGGTCAGGGATGTCTCCGATCGAGTCAACGGGACTCTGAAGGGGGAGAGGGAGCAGCCAGAAGTCGTCGTTCAAATCAGTAATGACATCAGTAATCTCATGATCCACTTCCGCTGGAAGCTTATTCCATATGCATATTATCCTCCATGTAGAAAGAAAATGCCCCTCAGTTTCCCTTTTCGTCTTTTTTTTTGTCTCAGCTTAAATTGGTGCGCTCTAGTCATCGATTTCCCAACTGTGTGAGAAAGAGTGAGTGCATTCATCCTAAGTTTATATAAGTTGATAAAACTTATATAGTTTTATCAATGTACGCTTCAGTCTCGTACACTCTGAAGAAAAATGTCCTTGGTTACCCCACCTCTCCCTATAACTCACACTATTAAGGAACTTGCCCGAATGCCACTGCTCTACCCATATATGTGCACTTTAGTCCCTGTGCGGTCCCTTTTCTCTCTAGTCATTACTTCATATTTAATATACTTTAACGATCACTTCGAATTCATCCTAATATTCTCAGCCCAGGATATATTTTGTCTTCTTTTCACCCTTCTGATTTCCTTCCTTAGCAACTATAGTATACCTTATGTACCTAGAGGGATTCTCTAGGTTTGAGCTGCCTGTCGCTTTCCATACCTCCTTTCTTTTGGTCAAAGCATCAATATCCAATGTCATCCAGTGTTCCATATTCTTGCCAAAGTTGCCCTTCACCCTCACAGGAAGGTTTCTCCTTGAACATTAAGTTATCTCCCTTTCAAAGGCATCCCACTTGTTGGAGCTCCCTTTATCTATAAACAAACTGCCCCGCACAAGTACTGTTTGTCCTGTCTAATTATATCAGATTTGTTTTGCCCTGTTACGAATTTGAACCGGTCGACCAGTGTTGTCCCTCTCAGAAATTGTTTTAAATTAAATAGAACTTTAGTCATTGGTCCCAAAATGTCCCCCTACTGCTACCTGCGCCACCTGTCCTGCTGTATTTACCAAGAGTACGTCGAGTTTTGCTCCTTTCCGAGTAGAACCCTCAATGTTGTGTTTGAGGAAACTTCCGTGGACAAACTTAACAAATTCCATCCCATCTCATCCCTTAACGCTCTGGTACTCCCAGGCGATATTGGGAAAATTAAACTCCCACTAGGAAAACCGTACTGCTCCTGCAAGTCTCCACAATCGCCACGAATATTTGGTCAACTAATTCCTGGAGACCATTTGGGGACGGATATTACAACCCAATAACGTCTCCATCCTTAACGTATTTCTTAGCTACACTAACAAAGCTTTATTAAATGATTCTTCAGTTCCTTCATTGACGATTGCTGCTGTGATACCAACCTTCATCACAAATGCAACGCGGCCTCCCCTCCTTAGATCATCTCTGTTCTACCTAAAGCACCTGGACCCGAGCATATTAAATTGTCAATCCTGTCGCTCTCTTAGCCATGATTCTGTATTAGCTATAACATCCCAATCCCACATATCTATCCACGCCCTTGGTTTTTCGGTCTTACTGGTCAGCCATCTAGTATTAAAATAGACGCAATTTAATCTAACAACCATCCTTGCTCCCTGTTGTGTTCCAGCCTGACCTGCCATTTCACTTTACTATTTCTGATAACTACCTCTTTCCAACCTCGCATTTGCCTCACTGGTGTTAAGAATTGCACACCCCTGTCAATCTAGTTTAAATCCTCCCTTGAAGCACTGCCAAACCCGGCCGCAAAGATATCAATCACCAAACAGTTCAGGTGGAATCCATCCCTCGTGAACATGTCGCCTCTGTCACAAAACAACATCCCAAAGCTCTAAAAATATGATTCCCAAACGTCTGCACTATTTCGTTTAGCCACACATTAATTTGCCATACCCTCCCGTTCGTAACCTGAATAGCACGTCGCACTGGATGTAATCCATAGATTGTCACAAACGAGGTCCTGGTTTTGAAAGATCTATTTTTTCTTCGAGCTCTCTATAATCACTCCAGACGATTGCATCCCTATTTCTACGTGTCGCTAGTCCAAACATCGACTCACAGAATAATAGAGATGTCCAGTATGGAAACAGACTCTTCTAGCCAACCCATTCATGCCGTCCAGTTATCTCAACCCAATCTAGTTCCACCTGCCAGCACCCGGCCCACACCCCTCAAACCCTTCCTATTCATATAAACATCCAAATGCCTTTTAAATGTTGCAATTGTACCAGCCTCCACCACTTCCTCTGGTAGCTCATTCCATTTACGTACCACCTTCTGCGTAAAAGAGTTGTCCATTTTATCTCCTTTATATCTTTCCTGTCTCACACTAAAACTATGATCTCTCGTTCTGAACTGCTCCACCCCAGAGAAAAGAACTTTGTCTATTTATCCGATCTATGACACTAATAATTTTGTAACCTTCTATAAGATCACCACTCAGCTTCCAGCGTTCCAAGCAAAACAGCTCCAGCCTTTTCAGCATCTCCTTATAGCTCAAATCTTCCAACTCTGGCATCATCCTTGTAAATCTTTCCTGAACCCTTTCAAGTTTCACAATATCTTTCCGATAGAAAGGAAACTAGAATTGCATGCAATCTTCCAACAGTGGTCTAACCAATGTCCTGTACAGCCACAACATGACCTCCCAACTCCTTTACTCAATACTCTGACTGATAAAGGAAAGCATATCAAACGCCTTCTTCACTATCCAATCAACCTGCAACTCCACTTTCAAGGAGCTATGGACCTGCACTCCAGGTCTCTTTGTTTAGCAACACTCCCTAGGATCTTATCATTAAGTGTATAAGTCCTGCTAAGATTTGCTTTCCCAAAATGCACCACCTCACATTTATCTAAATTAAATTCCATCTACAACTTCTCAACCTATTGAGCAATCTGATCAAGATCCTGTTGTAATCTGAAGTAACCTTCTTCCCTGTCCACTACATCGCCAGTTTTGCTGTCATATGAAACTTACTAATTATAGCTCTTATGCTCACATCCAAATCAATGACTTATGCCTGCTCATCCTCCCACCTTGAGAAAAGTTTGCAGCCCACTCTGGGTAATCATGGATCCAGGCACCTGGGAGTTAACGCACCATTCTGGATTCCTGTTTATGGCCACAGAATCTCCTGTCTGCCTCCCTTATTATCGAGCCTCCGATCTCAAAGGTACTGTTTACATTGTCCATTTCTCAAATGGCCCCAGCGTCGGTCATAGTATCGAAAGCCTGGGTACTGCTGCTTTCCCCTGAACGGTTACATGTAATCCATTCACCCCATTAAACAGTATCCACAATAGTGCATTTGTTTTCGAGGCTAATGGCCACGTGGCGCCTGCACTCTCTACCTTCATACTTTGGTGGTTTCCTGGTGGTTTCCTCGCTGCACTCTGCCTGGAACACAACAGGAAGCCTGTTGTATTAAATTATATTTATTTCAATACAAGACGTTCGATAAATAAGGCCGACGAAATCAGAGTATGGATAACCACGTGGAACTGGAACGTTGTATTCATTACAATAACATGGCTGATGGAGCGACTTGGGTGTGACAATGTCACAAAATCTCTTAGCTATAATGCGCTCAGCAGTTCGGATGATGCTGAGTACATCCAGCGCCAATTTCAGCTCCAGAAAACGTTCTTCCAGGAGCTGCAGCTTGCTGTACTTACCAAAGGCGCAGTCATCACGGATGGTGCAAGTCTCCCTTAGCTCCCAGAGCCTGCCTAACTGCAATCTGAACTGCTGTCAGACGAAAGAAAACGTTTGAAATAAATTTTCCCGAGCTTATCTGTAATTTGCTGAGCTGTTTCTCTCTAAATACTCTGGAAACAAAGCCTTATCTCTTATTCTGCTCCAATAAGTTTTGCAACAGCACATCGCTCCATCTCTCCAGATTTAATCATGATTAGTAAAAGAAGGAAACGCTGCAGTGCTGAAGTACTTGGGACTTAAGCCTACTGCAAGTAACATTCCCAAGTCACTGCGAGTGACGGTCTACCATCCAAATTCTAACCAAGCCTGACTCTGCTTAGTTTCTTGAGATCAGATGAGATCGGACATTTTCAGAATAATATTGTTACAGGTCATCTTCACACATTGACACCAGGCCCATGTATTCCTGCTTTTCAGTGCAGGTCACTGCTTGTCTTTGGAGAGTGACTTGAGGAGATCTTCCTTCTGGCAGCAGTGACTGCAACGATGTAAATTTTCACTCCAACAGCCCGTCCATTTTATCGTAGCCCATTGCTCGTGATTTCCATGTATTAGTACTGTTTCTATAAAATCCTTGCATCCATCTATTGCAATCTAAAATGGGAGAGGGAGAGAAATTGATGGTCTAGTGCATACGGAGTTATTGAAAAAAAAACATATGACATATGAAGAACAGTATGCACATCTGCTCCCTTAATCTGACTTACATTTCAATACGTACATAGTTATTCTGATAAGCCTCCATCTCACTTTCCCACGCTTTCCCACATGCACCACTTATTTAAAAATCTGTTTATCTCAGCCTTGAAGATATTTAATTATTCATCCTCAACAGCCTTCAGCTTTTCCTAGAATGCTTCCCTCTCACTGATGTGAGACTTGGTGGTCTTTAAGTACCATGTTTTTTATTTTTATTTCAGCATTCTGTGTGAAAGTTGAATCGAAAGTTTAATCGACACTTATTCGTTCACACCTCGTCTGTGGCCAGAGGCAAAATCAAACGAAAAATAAAGGTTATGAAGCTTGTAATTTCCTCCCTCATCCCCATATCAGCCTAAGATACAGCTCAGCCAGAACGGGGTGTTGTCAGCTGTTTCTCTCGCATTAAATTCCTCTTCTTCCTCAGCTCCTGTATCAATCTGCTCAAGGGTCACCTTGTTACTCTCCCTGAATCCAGTGACCGCTCCTCAAAAGTGAAGAACGATACGAAGAACATGTTTAACCTATTCTGTGGCTCCATGCACAGTTTGCTTCCTTGATCCCTAATACACACCATTCTTTCCTTCCTTATCGTCTTTACCTTAATAAACTGAGATAATATCTTGAAATTCTTGTTTATCTAACCCACTATTCTTTTATCATGCCCATTTTTACTGTTGTTACTTCCCTATACTTCGTATATTATTCCTGGGTCTCCACTGACCTGTTGAATTTATACCTGCTCGCAAGGCAAAGCTTTTCACTGCGCCTCGGTATACGAAGCAATACATTCAATTCAATTCAGCTCAAGCTGATTTCGTTACTCCATTCTGAATATTTATAGACCCGCAAGATTCTCTCGGATTGCTTTGCTAAATTTCATCGATGATCTAACATGTTGGGCTGACGTTCTCATCAGTTCCGTTTAGAGCATGTGACCGCTACCCCACTTCCGCCTTACGCTGTTCTGCCATAGGTTTACACATAAGTAACTGTACTTTGGCCAAACCCTCCACAATCCTAAAACATTTATTTTGTCTGAATCTTTGACTTTTGTCTTTTCCTGAATAAACTGGAAATGTATAATGTTAAGGTCACTGCTCCTAAATTATTCTCCCCATCTTGCCTAGAACACCTGATTGGTTGCGTTCCCACAATAAAACTTAGTATTTCACGGTCTCTTGTAGTATCTGCTACACATTGACATAAGAAACTGTGTAGATTAGCTTTCAGACAATCAGGCCCCTCTCAAAAAATTATCACTACCCCAATACATGTTGAGAATTGAAGTGTCCGAATGTAATTATCCTATTATAGTTTTTGCATGCCACAGTGAACTGATTATATGTCTGTTCCTATATTTTAATTTTTCTGCGGATCTATAATATATCCCCAAAATTGTGGCTGTTATTCTTTTCATCCTGAGCTCTACCCAGAGAGATTCATTTGAAAATCATTCAAAGATGTCGTCGCTCCTTACTGCAGTAACTCATACAATAATTAGTAATGCCACACCACCTCCTTTTTTACACCCTCTGCTGTCCAGTGAATAAATCCTGTACCACAGAATACTTTGTTGCCAGTCCTGACCTCATTCAATTCTGTGATATGGCGAAAACATCACTTCTCCACATGTCAACTCATTCCCTTATCACATTCGTCTGTCTGATAATTCTGCTAGGTAAAGTGCATGCATCCTGGAATATCTCACCCGAAATATTCTGTACCTCGGAGATCTTCAATCCTTCATTGTTTGTTATTAGGCTGCCCAATCTATGAACCCAATCTATAAATCTGGGGCTGAACGGATATTTATTGAATTGCATTTTATTTCCAAAAATAAGTATTCATGGAGTTCAACTATCCAGAACTGAACAATCAACTCCACATGCCTTGCCTTTGTGGAGATTATTTCCCTGCTCAGTATGGCGATGGGACAGCCCTCAGTAATGGAGAAAGTGAGGACTGCAGATGTTGAAGAGTTAGAGTCGAAAACTGTGGCGCTGGAAAACAACAGCAGTTCAGGAAACATCCGAGGAGCAAGACAGTCGATGTTTCTGGTATAAGCCCTTCATCAGTAATATATTGATGCCTTCCCATTTTATCCATCAATGATTCACTGAATATTGGGTGTTGTACTCGCTGGAGCACACAGCATTGTTTATATCCCTGAAATCAAAAGCAGTCAGTCAGTGGGGGAGACAGCACAATATGGAATGGGGCAAGTTCCGCCGAAGGACAGCCTTTTTCATCTTTTTTTTGAATTACAATGAATTGATGAACATGTGAGGGCCTGGGTGTCTGAGAGCAGGAAGCTGGGAAGGGGCATTAGGCCAAGCCGTTCAGTTATGGTCTACATAGTTATATTCAATATGCTAATTAAAAATAGGGAAAATACAGCGGTCTTATTAGGCGCCATCAATCAGTTCTTAATGTGATCAGGAGATTCTAGCTCTATCCGAGGGTAGATGAGAATGCCCCCTTCTTGGCAGTACAGTGCTTCCAATGTTGCTCTTCTGTGAGTGAGTTATTTTGGTGCCTCTCCATCAGACCTGTCCTTTGTGTGGCTTTCTTATCACGGGTACGAGATTGCCCTTCAGGTTTTGGGATAACTATGTTAATCGGGTCGAGGAAGCTTATTGTCAGGTTGTCTTGGGAAGTGTATTACCTGGTCTGCGAGTGTTTGTGGTTTCCCGTGTTAGCGTGTTTGGGTCAATGCTAAGGCATTCTGGGTGCTCATTGTATGGTTTGGATCAGCTTAACATCCTGTGCTCTGTGTGGCCATGCTGTGAGTAGGCAGGATATCAGATCTCTTCCCAAAATTCCCCTTTTAAAGGGAGGGATGAGACGGGGAAAACATAGCTGGATCCAGGAGTCTTGTCGTGTTCGGGTGTGGGTTTCGCCATCAGACAGGTAGCCCTCGGTGTCTGAGTCCAACTCAGCAGGGGTTGCCTCAGGGGCAGGGATGCTGCTCCAGTGGATCTGCACTAGCTGAGTGGTGAGGTGGGGAATGTGAGACAGTACTGCATGCAGCCATGAACAGCGAAGTCGGATGGCCATGTTTAGTGTCACATTCCCGGCAGTAGCAGCAATGAAGGCTATCAATCCTTGTTGCAGGACTGTGCCCCATGAGCCCAGCCAGGACACTACCCAGTCCCATAAATATCGGTGGCAGTTCCGATGATGGAGTACAGAAGCCGTCTGCTGGATATGCTGGGCCAGGTCCGTGATGGTCTCGCTGGTCAGGAATATCAGTGGAGCAGTCAGCACAAATGAGGCCGCATGTGTCCATTTTTTCAGCGTTCACGCAGTCTCAGGCCATCCTATTCTGCAGGGCCACGTTGCAAGTGGTAACAGTCTCTGCATTCAGCTGGGTGAACGCCTCAGCTGTGGAATTCAACCCCTCTTCTAGTGTGGTGGCCAGTTCATGGACATCTACGTGCAACCACAAGGTTGGACAACGGGGTACAAGCAGGTTGAGAGCTGTATCAATGGCAACGAGCGCTAATTTGCTGAGGGTTATAGGCTTTTGAAAGGGAGAGGACTGGAAGTGATAATTGAATGGTGCCAGATACACGATAAAGCAGCTTCCACCCAGGACAATGGCAGCCAGGGGTAGGCGTTTTATGCTCACATAAAATAGGTGCCTTTATGAGTCCCGAGATGGAGGGTGTGGGTCCCTGTCCAGACGAGGAGGAAGGTGGTATCCTGATTTCGAGATGCCGGTGTTAGAATGGGGTGTACAAAGTTACAAATCACACAGCACCAGGTTATCGTCCAAAAGATTTAATTGGAAGCACGAGCTATCAGAGCACCGCTCATTCATCAACCTCCTGATGAAGGAGCGGAACTCGGGAACCTAATGCTCTCCAGATTTCAAGGGGTTGGGCTATTATCCACGTATTTGGTGATTGCTGTTTGTAAATTGAATGTTGAAACCTTAGGGGATCTGTCTGGTTCCAGCCACTACTCCGCCATGTCTGAGATGATAACAGGGATAGAAGCTAATGGAATACCCCCGTGAGAGTGGACGGGGACCAGAGTGCAACCCTAGCAGCGTTTCTTGATAAATAGCTGAGCATACCCATGGGCTATTCTCAGGAAAGTGTTGGCCCGCAAGTCACGGCTGATTATTAAATGCCTCTCCATTGTCCCTGGTTACCAGCAAGCCACAGTGTGGCGGTCAGGCAGGTCAGGCTGAGGGCGGTGATGGTGATGGCTGTGGCGAGAAGCTGGATCTGCGTTCTGTGTTCTGCGTGGAGTCTTCTCCGGTCTGGTCCCTGTTAGTCGGAGGTGGGGTTCTTTTGCAGCGGGTGGCATCTGTCCATTCGGGCCATCCTTCCAATTTTACACTTGTCCAGGATGTCAGCAAGATCAGGTAGGGTACTTTCCACCTAGGAGAGAGATAGTCCTTTTCCAGTGATTTTTTCATGGTATAGTCCCCGGGTCGGAACATATCAAGTGGCATTGGTAGGAGTGCGGACAGCACGGCTCTGACCTGGTCGTGCTTTACATTAATGATTCTGCTAAAGGCTTGTTCATAATTCAGGGGAAGGGGTGTGTCCGTGGAGAGCTTTGGGGGCCTGGTAACCGTGAGCATACGTCACCCCATACAAATCGGGTGAATCCGGTCATGCAGTTTGCCTGGTCACGTATAGTGTAAAGAGCTAGTGTCTTAGTATATGGCCAAGTCAGTCCTGTATCTTGGGTGATATTGGTCAGTGTGGTTTCAAGGGCGCCATTCATCCATTCGACCACGCCTGATGCGGGTTGGAGGGGATGTGGTGTCGCCACAGTATCCTTCGTGCTTCACCAGTAACAGTCGTGAGCCTAACAGTAAAATGAGTTCCCCTGTCTGCCTCGATGTTACTGGGGACCCGAATCTGGGGATGACATCACTAAGGAGGCATTGTATCACCCTCCATGCATGATCCTTTTTAGTAGGGAATGTTTCCACCCATTCAGAGAAGATGTCGATGTTGACCAGGATGTATTTGTAAAACAGTTTTTTGGGGGGCATGTGAGCAAAGTAAATTTACAAGTGGTTGAAAGGCATCGCAGGAACTGGTAATTGGTCATACCTGTCATGAATCTTTCCTGCATTGTTTTACAGGCAGATGATGCTCTGTGATAACAGGGCTTGGGTCGTGGCAGCAAATCCTGGTGCATACCAGGATTGTGTGGCAGTGCGTTTGATTCCCCTTTTGCCTGTGTGGCTGATGCCGTGTGCTGCTACGGCCTGAGTGTGTAGGTGGGATCTTGTGGGAATGATGCAGCCATCGGTATTGTCAAGCACGTGTAGGGAAGGTGACCTCATGGTCCCAATGCAGTTCCAGCCTGTGAGGCAGTCTCACTGCCTCCATGTGGTGAGGGAATACTGGGGCTTCGCCATCCGGGGGCTGCAGGACGAAAGTGGTGGGGTGCAGTGCAGCTTCCCGGGCTGCTGTGTCAGTTGAGGCAATCCCGAGCGTGACAGGGTCTGTAGCAGAGGTATGGGTTGCACATTTTATAATCGCTTTGGCGGAAGGTAAATGGAGAGCTTCCAGGAGTTTGGAAATTAGCATAGCCTGGAGTGGAGCCTGCTGAAGTGGAGATGTGTCTCTACAGTGTGCCAAAGTCTTGAACAACTCCAAAGGCACAGCTGGAGTCAGTGAAAATATTGGCTGTGTGACCCTTTGCAATGATGCAAGCCGTAGTCCGCTTGAACGGCATCATAGCCTGTGCGGATGTACCATCTGGTAGTTCAGGTGATTCCAGAATTGTGAAAGGGGTGCACACGGCATACCCTAATTTTGTGCACTGGTCTGTTGGACTGAAGGATGACCCATTCATAAAGAATTTGAGGTCAGGGATGTCTAAAGATATTTTCATACCTCAGGGTGCTGGGTGATGAACTGATTAACGGCGTCTAAACAGTCATGGTCGTCGGCAGAGGAGTCCTGAGTGAGTAGGAGCAGGGTGGCAGGGTTTACGGCAG
>NC_057734.1:53952644-53976825 GCF_004010195.1 Chiloscyllium plagiosum
TGCACTATCTTCAGCTAGAATTGGATGATTTGCTCTTCTTCGTCGTGATGCCCACAGAACCACCGATGACACTCTTCAGACAATTCGATTTTCTGCAGATGAAATTAAGGAAAAAATGAAAGTAATAGGTGCAAAAAGCCCGGGTATCATTTCTGCAATTGGACTAAGGGCTTCGTGCTGCACAATAAACCATGCCTATGGGGAAGCCCTTTTGGTGCAGCTCATGATATTTGACATCTCTCTCGCAATGTGGAAAATTGCTCAACAGTATTCAGTCCGCTCAGAGGTGTATAATTACCATTTACCCAGTTGGCATGGCCTCAGTTTCAGCCCGAGTGTCAAATTGGCAGAGGTTCTCTCTGACAAAGCTTTCAAATAACGCTTCAGTCAGAATTGGCATCGATCCACATTATTCCTCATCTGCAACCGACACTCATTTACTCCAGTTGTCTCAGTTAGGGTGCAGCTTCTTTACCTCCCTCTTATTCCAACTTACTATTGCCTGTCAGGGCTCCCATTTTCCATCCATGCCAAGATATTTGTCGCAATCTCGTGTGCTTTGATTTTGCACTCGAGATTGTGACTTAATCAAACATGTTTGGAAAAATCCAAGCGCACTGCATGAACAGCATTTCTTTATCTACCATTAGGCTTGCCAAACGTGGATTCCCATTTCTACCTACATTAAACTTTTCTCTGTGAAATGATTTCCGGTAAAACTAATACACAAAGTTCCCTGGCATTGCATCCTTTGTAATAGAATCTCACATGATCCTGACTCTTTATATGTGGTGAACCAGACTGCAATTTCCGTTGACTCATTGCCTCCCTTATAACTCAGAGGGTTCTATTTGCTGCTGTCAAATCCGTGCCAGCATCATCCCGAATTTGGATGATGACAAGCAAAGTCTTCATTATTACAATGCCCACCGCCTTTATTAACCGAAGATGTGGACTAATCAGACGTTGCAGATTTATCAGAATTCAATCCAAATGAAGTGTCCAAAACTGTTCATTAATTAATTTTATTTTCTATTCTTTATGCTCTCTAGACGTAGTTTGGCAGGCATTTACGGTTTTTAAAATATATTTGATTCTGTGGAGATAGAACTGGGGAAGTTCCTTCATAGTTACGTAATTTTCCTGTCATCTGTTCTTTTCCCTCTCCCTTTAAATTCATCCTTCCGAGTATTAGACATCACAACTCTGGGGGAAAAATATTCTGGCAGCCAAAACCATCTATTCATCTAAAAATATGATCGCGTTCTCTGATAACTCCCCTCAGTTACTCTAGAGAAAACACCCCAAGTATTTCTGGCTTTTCCTTATAGGTCGCACGATCTAGACCATACAGCATCCTGATAAACGTCATCTGCACTCTCCCAAAACCTCCACGTTCTTCTTCTAACGTGGCGAAAAGAATTGAATCCAATACACTAAATGCGGTCGAACCAAAATCTAAAAAACACGCAAAAGGACATCCTGAATATTGTCCTCAATCCATTGAACAACAAAGGCAGGCATGCCATATGTCTTCTTTAAAAGCCTACCTATTCCATTGCCAGTTTCAGGGAGTTATGGACTTGAACTACAATATCCCTTTCTAATTAATGTTATCAGGACCCAGCCATTTACTGTACACTTTTCCTTTCATGTCATTTACACACCTCATGCTTACCCGGATTAAACTGCTTCAGCCCATATCTGCAATTGCAGTATATACCGCGATAATCTTTGACAAGCTTCTGCACTACCCATAACTCCACCAATCTGTGTATCATGTCCAAACTTAGTACCCGCGCTTTTTTTCCCACAATTTGTTTCGGGTAGGTTGTGCCTTACAAACCTTCCTGAGTTCTTTGAGAATGTTAGCAAATCGGTGGATGAAGGTAAAGCGGTTCATGTGGTGTATATGGATTTCAGCAAAGTGTTTGCTAAGGTTCCCGGCGGCAAGATTTTGCAGAAAATACAGAAGTGTGGGATTGAGGATGATTTAATGGTTTGGATCATGCATTGGCTGTTTGAAAGATGACAACGGATTGTGATTGATGGGAAATGTCCATCGTGCCTTTCAGTTACTCGTGGTGTACCGCAAGGATCTGTTTTGGAGCCATTGCTCATTGCATTTTTTTGAATGGCCTGGATGAGAGTGTAGAAGGATGGGTTATAAATTTGCATATGAGACTCAAATCGGTGAATTATTGACAGTTTGGGAGCATGTTCCAGGTTACAGATCGACACAGACACGCTGCAGAGTTCTTTTGAGAGGTGGCAAATGAGATTAATACTGTAAAATGTGAGGAAATTCACTTTCGATGAAACAACACTTGGCTACCCACCTCTTCTCTACTCTCTGTCCAAGGCCCCAAACAAACCTTGCAGGTGAAGCAGATTTCACTTGTACACTCAATCCAGTCTCCTCTCATTGCTACTCACAATGTTATTTATTTTAAAACAGTGACTGCTTTGAAGAACACTTCCACTCTGTACAAGTAATCGTGTCCTTAGCATTGCTTCCCATTTCAATAATCTGCCTTGATTTCATGCTCACATTCCTTTTCTGGGCAGCTGAAATGATCCAATGAAGCAAAACCCAAGATCGAGTAACACCTCACTTTTCACTTTAGTGCGCTACCGCATGTAAGTCTTAATATTCCACTCCATAACTTCACAGCCTGACCCCATTATGACTGTTCACCAGTTGTCACACATTCTTCCTCCTCGTCTCCCTATGGCCTTAACTTGTGCGTTTTGCTTACCTTGCACTCAATTAAAAGAACCTATTTACCACATTCACACCTCAACTTACAAACCTTTTACATCCGTTTCTCTATGACCAGAATTAAAAGCCAGTTTGTTTTATGAATTTCGCCTCAACATCCTTTGTTTCCTGTCAACCTTCTTCTACCCCCGTAAAGAGATACAAAAATGACCAGTTTCCAATCCTTTTCAGTTCTGACTAAGTCATACTGGACGTACAACGTGCACTTTGTTTTTTTTGTCTCCGCAGATGCTCTCTTACCTGTTGGGTTTCTCTGGAAACGATAGCGACCAGTACAGATTTCCAATTTTAAAATGTTGATATGGGAAATCTGTAGCATAAACAATGTTTAAACAGGGTACGTTGAAGAAGTCTCACTGGATCTGAATGATAGACACTGCTTTCACTTCACACATGTTGCCAGACCTACTCAGTGTCTCATGCAATACCTATTTTTGAACAAGTGTCAAAGCTGCTCAAAATCCCTGTCCAACACGGAATGCTATACTCCAGGCAATGAAAGATCGCACGAGGGGGACAAATTCATTGGTTCTGAAACAACGTAAGGTTGACATCACCGACTACAGAGCTCTTCATCATGGTCAGTGAGTGAAATAAATTTAAATGCACTCATCCTGAAAACAGAAGACGGCAGTTCTGGAAGGGAAAATATGCAGATGAATATGATTAGAATCTATTACTCTAGTTTGAGGACGTGACAAATTGGAGAATTGACATCACGGAAAGTCCCTCAGAAGATTGAGAATATTAAAATGTTACCATGTCAAAAACCAGAATATGTCATAATGTTACTGAGTTAAATCGATCTTGCTGTTGAATTGGGTAGAGGCAGTAGAATTGAATTGCAGATATTGCTGCTCAAACTCGGCATTCATGTGGTGCTGGGTCGAAAGTTGCGGCAGGACTGAAGACTTGTGCGTCACAACAGGCCGTGTCCGTGGGGAAGGTGCTTAATTCCATCTCCAACTCTGACATCTACCTGGAAATGTGGAAAAATACTGAAATATATCCAGAGCCCTAAGAGGAGAAGAATTTCAATCCGATCCATTACCATCCCCCTCACTCCCATTAATATAGTCAAATTGTCGAAGTTCTTTTTGACAGTGCTGTCAAGTAGCACAGACATAACCTGTTCAGCTTTGTTTCCCAAAGGATTCCACGTCGAGATGGTGCTGCTTTGGATATGCACTGGATTATACATCCAGACCAGGCTAAAGGTGGTGGAAGTTAAAATGTCGATTGTAAACACCAACTTACTTCACCAATGTACTTTTATGAAGAGATCTCTCATTCTTTCCTGGTCTGGCCTAAAACTGAACCCAGACACACAGCTGAACTCTTTAATAGTCTCTGAAATTGCCAAGTAAGACATTCAAATGTATTAAAGTGTTCTGAGTTCTTAAAGGACGAAGTTGACAGAACACTTGGCACCAGCTTCGTTCTTGAAAATGTGAGTGGGTAAAACAGTCCTTCCGCGCCAGCAGAGGCCTCTTTTCCAACTTTTGAGAATTTACGGCAACATTTGCAGAGTTATCAAAAGACTGAACAGTAACATCGGGAAAGCAGCAGGGCGTTCAGCATATTGAATGTTCCCCATCCCAGTACATGACAGAAAATTCCTTCAGCACACTTTTCCCACACACAGTACATATCACTTAATATGAATAAAAATTCGTAAAGAATAATTTGGCCACTATAGCAATCGTTTTGGTCCATCGATTGTGCTCCTCCATTTAATATATTTATGTCTGATTCTCCATCGCCATGCTATAATGCCGTTATATCTCAAACGGTTGGTGTGGAGAAATCCTTATTTGTAATTAATGCCATCGCTTTATGTGGAAGAGAATTGGCCAGGTTTACCAGTCTGAGTACAGACGTTTATTCTCATCTCAATTCAGAGTGACCTACTTTAGCTAACACTATCATCCCTTGTTTTAAACGTCACAGCCAGGGGAGCTATCAACCATGCTTCCAATGCGTCTCACCTTGTCAAAATTTTATATGTAGAATAGAACCACACAGAGTGGAAACAGGCCCTTCAGCCCAATACGTCCACACCGAGCCTCCAAATAGTAACTCATCCATACTCATTCTCCTACCCAGTTATCCTAAACGTACCCCAATTACAGCACCTAAACAACACATCCCTGAATACTACAGGCAATCAAACATTGCCAGTTTACCTAACCGATACATGTCTTGATTGTGGGAGGAATCTGCAGCAACTAGTTGAAGTTCACGCAGCCACTGGGAGAACGTGCAGACGCCACACAGACAATCGCCCGAGGTTGCAAAAAAATGCAGGTCCCTGGTTCTGTGAGACAGGAGTGCGAACCAATGAGCCACCGTGCCACATCACAGATGATACAATTTGGAAGAGGGAACCAGCCTGGGAGCTGTTCAATGAATGGCAGCACACTAGGAAGCTCAGAGGGTGATTCTCCATGAATCCCTCAATGTGACATGATTAGATAATAAGCGAAGTAACGAGGCAAAGGAGATCGTAAGCATAGCATTTATTAATTCAGGTATAGAATATAAGAGATGTACATGGGATTGGTTAGGTCAAACTGTGTGCAGTTCTGTGCACGACATCACTGGAAAAATGTGATTGTACTGGAGGACGTACAGAGGAGATTCACCAGGACGTTCATGGCATGGAGCAACTCAGCTATGGACAGAGGCAACATAAGTTGGGTTTCTTTGCTTTGTAACAAAGAAGACTCGGAGCGGGGACTTGATTCAGAAGTGTACGTTTATAAGGGGAATAGATAGCGTGAATAGACAGCAGCTGTTACTTTTAGTAGAGGGTCAAGTACAATGAACACAATTTTAAAATGAATCGTTTGATGTTTAGAGACAAATTGAAGACTTTTCAAAGCAGAATACGATGGGGTCTGGAAAGGACTTCCTGTGATGGATGGTGCAGTGGGTAATCTCACACCATTAAATGTATTTGGATGAGCACTTGAAATGTCATAACATTCAGGGTTGCTGGTCTCGTGTAGGAAAGTGGAACTAATGTAGATCCTGCAGTATTTCTGATGGTACTACTCTCAAGGATTTCCTTTTTAACTTCCTGCCTACCTCCCTGTAATCACCCTTCAGAATCTCAACCTTTTCCCTTCCGATGTCATTGATCCCAATGTGGTCAATGACCTCCTGTTGGCCCCTCTCCCCCTTGAGAACATTATGCACCCTGTCTGAGACATCCTTGATGCAGACAACGGGAAAGCAACACAGCATTCTGATTTTTCACTGCTTGTCACAGAAACATCAGTCTGCACCTCGGACTAGAGAGTCCCCGAAGAAAATTCATCACTTGGAACCCGACGTACCTCTCATTATATTAGAGGTAGTCTCAATACCATAAACTTGGCTGGTCGTGCTATGTACACCTGAGAATCCATGACGCCCTATGTTTTCCGAAACAGCATATTTGTTTGAAATGGGGATCACCACTACCTGCCTACCTCTCTTACCTTTCATGGTGCTAACCCATCTATGTGACTGTATCTGAAATGTTTCCCCCTTCCTATGACTGCCATCCATCACACGCCCTTGCTCTTGTACATTCCTCTCACTGCTTCTCCATCTGATACGTTATATATGATAGGATTTGCAACCTAAGGAATTTATTGCAGATACAATCCTGCACAACCCGTAAACTCTCCCTAAATTCCCACATCCGATAAGAAGAGCACAGCACTTTCGTGAAGAACATTTTTGCTTGTTTAAATCTACAGACTCGAAAAACAGCACTGTGTGATTCCGTTACAAAACGTTGCTGAAGGTTAAATTAATACTTATAGCTTATATTTTAAGATTAATTAAGTCATAGCGCCATAAAACATATACTCAAGAACGAATCCAATTTACTCACTGCTGCAGGCTTATTTTAAGACAACGGTTGGTGTTAAGATGTTCTCGGGAGGGGTGACGGGCAATTGACATGGCATCTGACGTGAATATGTTGGTCTGATAGGCGAATTGTAGGGAGTTGATTGATGCCCTAACTAGCTTATCAAAGCTCTTCATAATCACCAAAATTAGTGCCACTGGGAGGTTGTCATTGAGACATGCTGCATGAGCCTTCTTAGGCACAAGAATGATGTTGGTTCTCTAGAAACAGGCATGGACAGCAGCATACTGAAAAGAGAGTTTGAAGATGTCCGAGAAGATCTCTGCTAGTTGATCTGCGCATGCCCTGAGTGCACGGATTGTTACTCGATCGTTTTCCTTGGATTCACATGAAGGAAAAATGATCTGACCTCTGATGCAGTGACTGTTGGGATAAGTTTGTCAGGACTTGTCAGAATGGGCGTTATCTCACCGCCAATATTCTGCTCAAAACGTGTATAGAAAGCATTGAGACGGTGTGGGAGGTGTATGTCACCCTCTTCTATCTTGCACTCTTTGTTTTTCGAACCTGTGATGTAATGCAGTCCTTGCCATAGTCGCCGGGTGTCTGCCTGGGTCTCCAGTTTGGATCAGTACTGGTCATTGGCTGCCTGAATGGCTCTGCGAAGGTCATACGTGAATTCCTTATATTTGAATGGGTCTCCTGATTTGAAGGCCCCACGCTTGGTTTTTAGTAGTTTCTCTATGTTCTCTTTCATCCAGGATTTCTTGTTGGAGAACACCTGAATTGACATCCTCTGTATGTAATCCTCTGCGCACTTGCTGATAAAGTCTGTGACGGTGGTGGTGTACTCGACAAAGGTACATGTCTACTGTTTGAACATGTCCCAATCAGCCGATTACAGACAGCATGGGAGTTGACCCTCTGCCTCTTCTAACCAGCACCGGATCTGTATTCGTGAGTAGGTCTCTTGCTTGAGATTTTGCCTGTAACCCGGGAGAAGAAACATGGCATTGTGGTCAGAGTTCCCGAATTGAGGGCAGGTGATGGAGTGGTAGGCAACTTTCGCAGTGGAGTAGCAGTGGTCTAAAATGTTCTGGTCCCTGGTGGGGCAGGTAAAGTTCTGGTGGTACTTGGATAACACATTCCTTAGATTGGCTTGATTGAAGTCGCCAGTTACAATTAACAGGGCCGTGGGCTGTTCCGTCTCCAGGGTGTTAGTGGTGGAGTACAGCACATCCAGATCTTCCTCAACATTTGCTTCTGGCGTTTTGCACACAGCAGTTAGTATAGCAGAAGTAAATTTTCGTGGTAGATAGAAAGGATGGCATTTGATGGGGAGGAATTCAACCTTTGAGGAGCAATGGCTGTCCAGGTATGGAATGTCCACGCACAATATTTTTTGGAATAAAAATCAAACCCCTCTACCCTTTGTCTTACCAGAGTATGCTGTGTGGTCCTCACAATGTAATGAAAAACCATCAGCCTGAAGTGTGCAGTCAGGAACGAATGGTTTCAATCAGGTTTCTGGATTAATAGTCGAACAATAATACCTCCCGACAAATACATTATTATTCTCTTCAGTTTCTCTGTTTCTTTCTAAGTATCTAATATCACGCTCTTTATGACATATTCCAACAGATTCTACATTAGGGATACCACGTTACAGGTCTGTAGTTTGTCAATCTTCTTCTACTTCACTTCCACCCGTAATGGTCCGATGATCTTTATAACTTTGCAAATTCCCAGACTGGCTTCCTGTCTTTGTAGAATGTTACGGAAGATAGCACAGTGTAATGAATATGTCTGTTGCTGCTTCCACCAGAATTCTGGTGTGAAGTATATTTGCTTCGGCAGGTTCATCAATTTTCAATTTAGCTATGTTTGCAAATATTACGTCGTCACTGATATGATTGATTTTAAACTTTAGTTACACAAGTCCCATGGACACTTGTTTCTGGGAAATGTTCTGGATCTTCTTACATGAAGACTGACACAAATTAACTGTTTAGTTGCCTGTAATTTCAATGTCTCTACAATAAATCATTATTTTCACACACATCCTGTCAGCATGGGAGAGGATTATTCCATATTTGACCTTGTTTTTACTTTCGTTTTAAAAAGCAGTGGAAGCTTTTTGGCAGGCTGCATGTTCTTGTTCGCTTGCATTATTCTCTGATATTTCATTTTCTTTTCAATTTATTGCCGTTAATTTGCTCATTCCAAATGTCTGTACTGGGCATTTTCTGAACTGCTTACTTTGCCTATTGGATCTTGGATGATATACTTTTATTGTACTTCTTACAGTGTTTCTGTAAATGCCAGCCATTGCCTGTCTTCGATTGAAACCTTTCCACGTACATTTCAAATTCACTGAAGCCATGTTCCACCTTATATATTCATGAACTGCATGACGCGGGGATATAAGAGCAATTTTAACAAAACAGACAAAAAACCGTTTTGTACTCAGGTTTCATGCAAAATTCAATAGATTATGATCACTTCCACTAAATTCTAGCTATCAAAAAGGTATTCAATTGGCTCTTCTGATCACCCTTCCTGAAGAAGGGCTCATGCCAGAAACGTCGATTCTCCTACTCCTTGGATGCTGCCTGACCTGCTGCGCTTTTCCAGCAACTCATTTTCAGCTCTTCTGATCACCCAACACCAATTCCACATCAGACTGATGTCTAGCGCAGTTCTCCACATACTGTTAAACCAAACCATCTCTTTCACGATCACGAAATCCATTTTCCTGCATTAGCATTCACTTGGGATAAAACGATTTATATGCAACTTGACTTTAAACTAAATGCAGCACTGACAAACGTGTAAAATGAATTTCCTGTTCTACAACGTTTGAAAAGCAGTTTTGACTTTGATACTTAACTCTCACAAATGATTGTCTCTCCTTCATCTTTCTAACCTTCGTTTATCAGATTCTATAGCTTCAGGCACGATGTTTGGCGAGGCTATTTCGATACTGAGATCACCTCGCCAACCTTATTTGTTCCCCTCAATCGTTACTGTCATATTTTAACCAGATCGTCTGTTATTCTGATGGAGTAGAGAAGGGCAATGATCTTTCAACAATTCTGTGTTTTCCCTCCGAAAGCTGAGACTGCTCTAACCTGAGTGGGAACCTTACCACAGGCTGATAAAATGTTGTTGCTGCTGGATAGGATCTGCTTGATATAACTTCTGGAATAGTGTCTTCAGATTTCGTCTCCTCACTGAAGAAAAGATATTTGCATGGTGCAAGCTGATCAGAGATGTTTCCTTAAATGATTCCTCCAATGAACGTGACTGCTTACGAGGAAAAGATGATCAGGTGGATCCAATGCATATTGGACTTCTGAAGAATGAAATGCATCCTATTTTTATACAGGGGACCAGAAGGATTCAGCAATGGAAACCAATTACCCAGACAATGAAATAATTCATTTCGCTTCTCCAACCTGTTACACAGGAACGGAAGATGTATATTCAGGCCTTCAACCCTGTTACAACAGAACAGGATGAAGCTGTTCAGCCCCTGCAGCGTAATAAACAGTTACAGGAAGAGGCCAGTCAGCCCCTCCAATCTATAACACTGGACCAGTTGTGATTTATGAAACATTAGCATCCTGTTAAACAGCAACAGGATCAGTTCGATTCCTTCAAGTCTATTACATAGGAAATTGAAGAAAACACAAAGTGACTTGAGATTCTTACACTGGATTACGAGGAGACCTTTCAAACGACTGAACCTATTACAAGTGAATTGGATACGAATACAAAACACTGTGGGAGTTTTTATGGGAATGGAGAAGGTAATTCGGACGTGTCTTGTCTGAGAACGGGAAAAGACCATTCTCCAGCCAATTTTGGACACGTAGAAAGAGACCGCCCAGTATCTCGAACCCATCATGGAGTAACACGAGGAGACCCTTTAGCCTCTCAAACTGTTACATATTAACTGATTCCATCAGTCCTCAACCATCTTACACGTCAACAGGAAGAGGGAAAGCAAAACATATTACTCAGGGACACGAGCAGGATAGTCTGGCCATCGAGATTAGGAATGCCAGGAGGGCATTAAGTCCATCAAGTGTATATCGCAGAAACCGAATGGTTCAGTTATGCCACGCACGAATCGAACACAGCAGTCGGAGCAGATCTTCAAAAGCCTGGTTTCATGGAGAATAAATCATTTTTGAATCACTTGTTTGAATTCTTCAAAGATGGAATGTGCAATGTGGATAACGGGGATCCCGGGGATTCAATATATCTGGACTTCCAGGAAGCATTGAATGGAGTGCTTCGCAAATGGGTAATCGTTAAAATAAGAGCACATGGGTTCAGGAGGAATTATTAGCTTGGATAGATGATTGTGGAGTCACACAACGATGCAGAGAGATTGAACAGCGATGTGGATATTTTTGGTTGGTATCTTTTGGTTTGCCATCAATTTCAGACTTCAGATCTAAACAATATTGCAAGCTATTGTATTACATGGATGAGAGTTTAGAATATGTGAAAGCCAGATTTTCATATGGCACTAGAGTAAACGGGAACATATGTTGCAATGAAAATGCAGAAAATTTTCTAATGGATTTGAATACGTTTGGTGAATGGGGAAACATTTGGCAAAGAACTGTAACATGGATAAATATGAAGATAACCATTTTTACCAGAGGATTAGGAAGGCAACTTCCCATGTAAAATGAGAGAAACCTTCGTCTAGTTACGTGTAGAGGGGAGTTCTGTGTACTCATAAACACCACAGAAAACTTGCATGCAGGTACAACAGGCAATCGGACTGACAAATGTATTTTCAGCGTTAATTTCCAAAATAATAGTTTATAAAACAAGCGAATTGTTGCTATAATTATCCCAGGTATTTGTAAGATCTCAACCGGGGTTCGCTGCAGTTTTGTTGCCCTGACTTCAGGACAGATGTAGTTACACTGGAGGAGTTTCAGAAGATTTTCACTCGATTGATTCCACAGATGAGGAGTTTCCCTGATGTGGAGAGATTCAGCAGTTCAGGCCTATGCTTTGGGAAGTGGTGGTGCACTCAGGCTCCAGTATGTTTGAAAGAGTAGTTTGGAATTGCCCTGTTGTTAGTTGTGTGATTACTTTATGGCTCATGCCCCTGGACTGTCTCACATTTAGCATTCATGCTTCGCTGTGTCAGAAAATGCATTTGGTTTGCCAGTTTTGTTTATGTTCCGTGTTAAGTGCTTTCTGTTTTGCGATTCGCTCGATACATTACTTCCAGCTGCAAAAATCCTCAACTGAGAATCTGGGAAAATTTCACGGAGTATGGTCAGTCGGAGCGAAAGTAATGAAGTCGTTCGTTTCTGCAATGTTTCACAATGCTACCTTTCCCGTGAGCAGTCGAACAGACTAAATGATTGTGCCACAGACTGCGACGACAAGCTCCGATAAAAAGTAATCCTTTAAAGCCGATGTAAGCAACACGACGTTATTGGGGTACACCGCCTGGAAACAGGTACTTCGGTGCATCTCGTCCGTGCTCACCACATAGCCAAAATTAAATAAGTCCCATTAAACAACGAGGTGAAAGTCCCATTAAACAGAAAGGTGAAATGTCGAATGGTTTCAACTTTCAGTGCTGGATGCCACTGAGCCACTGCAGGGTGTTTGGCGGCTTGTTTATGTAGTGTAGTGGTTATCATGTTCGCCTTACGTGCGCAAGGTCCCCAGTTCGAAACTGGGCAGAAACGGCTTTGTTCTTCAACTGCAGCCTTTCTCATAGACAAAAACGGAGCTTTCTTGCTTGCTTTCCCATCTGCAAACCTGCCTTCGAATTTGCAACTCCATTTAATTACTGTGCAAAGCATTGTAAACAGTTACTTCGATGTATCTCGTCCATGATCAGCACATAGCTAAAATTAAACAAGTCCCATTCCCCAGCATTTGGCCCCAATCCCTCTAAACCATCCTATCCAGAAACGCATCCGATTACCTTTGCAATTTTCACCAGAGCTGCAACTGCCTCACTTCCCCACTCGCCCTCCCCGTTTACATTTCCCTGCTTGTCAGTGATTTAAAGAAAACCAAATGGATGCGATGTCATTCTGTAGCCTCTCTGTCGATTCCTCCATTTCATTTCCAACATTGCTTAGATCTAGGGCCGCATGTTAGTACTAGCGACGCTATGAAAGCACCCCTGTTACCTAAGTGTGGTATCAGGCCATTTGTTTGAAAAAAAATGACCCTCTAAAGAGTAACCCACCCAAACACTTTTCCCGATCATATTTCATCACATTTACTCCTGACTAGTACACATATCCCTGAACACAATGTGCAATTTAGCATGGCCAGCTCACCTAACTTGCACATCTTTGGAAACTGGGAGGACACCACAGCAAAGACTCACAGACTTGGGGAGAACGTGCAAAGATCCCACAGTCACCCGAGGAGGGAATCAAACCGATATCCCTGGCGCTGTGAGGCAGCATTGCTAACCACTGAGGTACCATGTAATCTTATGCAATAAGTAAAATCAGTGAAAAATACGAAAAAACAAGTTTCAAATGAACACTCAACGATATTGTCAAAGCATGTCAATCTTGCATTCAATACGAATAGGTGTATGGAAAACAAATAAAACCAAATTCCCGGCAATTCATGAATGACCAATAATTAAACTTTTAATTTGTCAAAGGTCATAACAATATTTAGACGAATTGCAATTTTTAATAACAAATGTAGGTAATTAGCTGACTAATGAATAATTGGAAGTGGCATATATTCAATTAATATTGAAGAAAGCGACTTGTTTTTCCCCTTGTTACACAGCAGAATAATAATAATTGCGTGTGTGTTCGAAATGTTTGAATCAAGCTCTTTCTCACAAAATAACTGATGACTTACGATCACTTAGCCTTGTCACCTTTAAGACCACAACATTCTCAAATATTTTCCAGGAATTTACACCCAGGAGAACTAGTTAATTCCTTTTCATAGGAACCCAAAGAGAATAAGTAGCGGACACCAAGAATTAGTGAGTCAATGCAAGCATTCAACTGAAGACAACATGCTTTTTTTCCAAAAATGTTCAAAAGTTAAAAAGTCAAAATTTATTGCCATTGTTGAATGAAAGAATAAAGAGATGCTAATTCTTTTTCATTCGATTTTGTTGCATGAAACATCCATAAGTCGTATTATGATTACAAATACAATAAATGTGAGCATTGAAGTCAAATAAATAACTGAATTCAACTATGTTTCAAAAGGTAAAATAAAAATTGATATTTACAATGATTGAGAGATTGTGCCGTGCAATATCTTTACAGTGGTTCATGTACTGTCCCGTAATTCCACATTTGCGCAACCTACTAGATTGCATAATTATTATTTTTTTTATTATAAATCAGCAACAATTGATTTATCAAAGTCTGTCAATACATTAAGGAATAATGAAAAATATATTTTTCCAAGTGATTGAGCAATGTCTGGAAATGAACTGGAATTAATTCAGTAAAAAGTAATTACATTTTCCTGAATTTTAAGGCTGAGATTACCGTGATCATTCAAATGAGCAAACATCAGATATTTACAATGACGTTGGATGGGAAGTCATTGGTTCCCTTGTGGGGTAGTTGACCTGAAAAATAAATGCATTTTCATACTGTACTGTTAGTACTCAGAAATAATGGATTAAATCTAAATGTGAATCTCACTATACTTGTTCAAAAGCCTTTCTTAAATAATTGTGCCATTATTGTAATGGCAATGACTTGATAATTAATGCTGTCTTTTGAAGAATTAAATTGATTCAATATTTCAAAAGCACTTTGCTGTGATGTTGATTGGATATTTATTAAGATCAGTAAACTGAGGAATAAAACATCGTACCGAGCTTTATGGATTGAAGAAAAATGAGCCATTCAGTGACTATTGAGCAAAATGCTTCTTTTTTAAAAAAAGTCAAAAATGTACGTACTGGATTCCTTGTAGAGATATGGTACATCGATTTATATGATTAATATTATGATAAATGTTTAAAGATTTGTGTCAGAATTAGGAAGAGAATTAGTAGATCAAGAAAGTGAGCTTGAAATTGAACAAACAATGTAGTCAATGACATGTGGTATATCAGTCATTTGAATCATGTTGTCATTATTGTACAATGATGAATAATGTTGGAATAGAAATGACAAAAAAATCAACATGGGCAAAGCAATTCTTTTCTTACAATGGAATGAAAACAATAATCATTTTGTAGCACGCATGATTTGAAATAGCAGTTTTTTAATGTAACATATACAGTGAAGACTAACCTTTTTGCAAAAATGTAGGAATTTCACAAATTTAAAATGCAGTGTTTGTTCAATTTGTAATAAAAATGGTTATAATTTTAATTGTCTTTTGTACACACATAACAAAAAAGAGCTTAAAAACTGTTAGAATGACAAAAATTTGGTTACCAATGTTATTGTAGTACAGTCAATATCCGTGATAAAGTAGAATTATTGGTTTAAACAATATAAATCAATATTAACGACTGAACTGAAATATAACACATCAATTGCATTAACTGCGTAGAATAGTAAATAAATGCTTACTGTTATCATTTTTCCAAGGCAAAATAAGATACTTTCTCAGGTTGTTCCACTGAATAGTAATCAGCTGATGATGAATATCTTTGTGTCGCTTTATGTGCAGTGATTTGTGTGAACATTGATTTCAATAAATTGAGATATTTACATGAATTAGGAACAGACTGATAACTGGGTGTGAAAAATCTTGTTTAAGATTAGACAATTTTTAGTATTCACTAGATTTGCTGAACATAACACACTTAAGACATCATGCAGTCAATGAGATTAGAGAGAAATATGCAAATTCAATTTTCAAATGAATGCTCTCGGATATTTTCACGGCATTTCAATCTTACACTCAATATAAATAGGTGAGTGAAAAACTAAAAACAAATTTCAGGCAATTCATAATCAGATCAATAACTAAAAATTGATACATAGTAGGAAGTGGCATTTGTTTATTTTCCTGAAGAAGAACTTGATGTTTTTCTCATATTTTTGCTTTGAAGCATCAAGTTCTATGTGCAGTCTGAACTCAGCTCTTCAGAACAAAAGAAAATCAATGAATATCTTTACTTTACATATTTCATCTTTGTGAGTGCAGCATTCTCAAATATTTTCCAACGAATATTGATTGAGTTAAAATTAGATGCATTCTGCTTCAGTGAACTGAAGAAAATCCGTGATTCTTGGAATGAACAACAAATGGAAGCATATATAATGTTGAATTGAAAGACAATTCATTCGATTCTTAGATATTTTCTAATCAACATTCAGAGCTGCTCTGGAACAGCTCTGTACAAGGTGGGAATTGAAATTGTACCCTCTGGTCTGGTAACAGAGACACGACCTAATTGCACAAGACTCCTTCATAACATTCCCAACCAGGCTGGGCAGGGATGAAAACTAATCAGATGTTTATTGTGATAATTGGATTGGAATTAAATGGTTGGATACTGTGTGTAATCTTCTGAAAATTCAGTAGTAAATTACAATAATGATGGGAGTTAACAAAAGTCTTAATTAAACATGATTCTTATGATCACTTGTGGAATGACAGCTTGACAGGATTGTTTGTTACTGTGCATTATAAATAAAAAAATGAATACCATTATTCTATATGGTCAGAAGTTTCTCATTTTCTGAAATGCAAATTAAAATGTTTTTGTTCTATACGTAAATTGGAACAAACTGATGAATTGGTCAGTCAATGTGCCTATTCAGCTAAAGACAACTTTCATTCTTTCCGAAAATCTACGATTTCTAAGAAGTCACCATTTCCTGTGTTTATTTAATGAAATAAGAGTGATGTCAACCCTTTTTGGTGTACTTCAAAAAAATTCAAACGTGTTTCCAAGTTTAAAATGAAAAGCAATATTCAGAATGATTGAGAGATTGTACATTGCAATGCCCTTGCATTAGTTATTATATGGAAACATATTTCCACAATTACACCCCTTACCGAAATGAACAATTATTAGGTATCGGCAACAAATCGATTTGAAAACTTTTATTAATGAATTTAAGAATAATGAGGTATCTCCTCTTACTATTCCACTGAGTAATGTTCAGAAACGAAGAGAAATATTGCAGTGTAAAGTAACTGGTGTTCTCTGAATTCCAATGGTTGAGAAGACTGTGATCTTTCAAATGAGCAAAAGATAGATATTTACAAATGATGCTGCAATGGCAATTATTGGTCTTTTGTGGGTATATTGGCCTGATCAAACAGGTTTTAATATTGTAGCACTCACACTAAGAAATATGGAAGCTATTAAAAGCACATTGTGCTTATTATAAAGCCTAAGTTAAAGTATTGCGTAACTATTGTAAATGATATTGTTTCTAAAATCCTGATAGATAAATTGACTTAATATTTTGAATACACTTTGCTCTGATGTCGATTGTATATTCATTAAGATTACTAAATTGAAAATTAAAATATAAAACGTGACTTTAATAATTAAAAAAAAACTCAGCAACGATTCAACAACAGTTCAACATTTTTTTTGGTCGGTTCATGTCTATTTTATTAATGTAACTGTTATCATGACAAATGTTTAGACAAATGTCAGAACTAGGAAGAAAATAATTAGGCCGGGAACGTAAGTATTATTATGAACAAAACACCGAGTTAATGACATTTGCTACAGGAAGTCATTTTGTAGAAAATGACTAATAATTGTGTGATTATTGTTCATTGACAACTAATGTTGGAAGAAAATGAAACTATCTCAAAATGAAATTAAAATAAATATCATTTTGGAGGTCACATGATTTGAAAAACGGAAACTGTCACTTAATGTGAGATTTGAGCTGAAAAATCGTTCTGCCTCCCCCCCACCCCAGTGTAGCCTTTTCAATAAATTAAAATTTAGTATTAGTTGAACAAAATAACAAATGGATGTTCCTACATTGTTTTCATGTACACGAAAAAAGTAAAACAATTTTTACACGAAAATGATATCGCTCTGCAAGTAATAATTTCACAGATAATAAGTGTTTGTATTGAATTTAAATGTCACCATAGCTGTAGGTGTGACTTCCCCTGACAGGGAATGAAGACTCAGGAGATAGTCAGAACTCAGGCAAGTGGAAGATGTTTACTCATGCTGCAATCAGTTAATTCAGGGATCATCCCCCGAGGCCAAGCTCAGAAGGGAGGTCCATGACACACTGTAACGTGTACACTAAAATGCAGTATTTTTACACACTTTCTGTATTACAATGGCCACATGCAACGCGGTTACAGTCCTTCCCTCCTTATAGAGACACCCGATCCTGTAGAACACCTAATCTCAGATGGACATCGCAATGGATAGCCCCAGCTTCCTATTGTTTTATGGTGTTTACAGGTGCTATAATCGCCAGGCTTTGGGATCTCTCTGTGCATTTTATTTCCGCAGATTACAAAGTTAATTGCTGAAGTCCTTTGGACCTCTCACTCTGCCTTATTCACGATTCTCAAGAGTATGTAATTAGAAACTTTTTTAATGTCCTGAGCAACTTTAAAATAGCAACTATTTCTGACAATCAAACCATGTCTGTTTCCCTGATAGCAGCTGTGGAAGGTAGCTGGGCTCTATCCTGCAGCTGGTGCTTATTCATTCACTGGGACAATTATTCTTTCATTAATGAAGGTCAGGGTTGGTCATTTTTCTGTATGCTGGCATTCCCTTATCACTATCTGGAATATCACTGTCTGGAATGGCACACTTATGGACTTGGAGTAGGATTGTACAAAATGTTCTTTTTTTACTTAAGACTGAAACAGACTGTTAGTCTTGTTTATCTTCCCTCCACTATTTCTGTTTTAATTCCAAGGCAGGCTGCTCAGGGCATCCCTACAGCAGCAAATGAACAAGGATTTCAGCATTAAAATAAAAATCAACATTCGCTACCATTAGGAAACAGTAACATGCAATATGCTTTAGTCATTGAGACTTAATTCCACACTTAAAGCCGACTATACTGGATTTTATCAATGATTAAATATTAGATATAAGTAACAATTAGTGTTAAAACTGGTCACTGTAAACATAAAATGATTAGAAATGTCATATTGCAATCCGTAACATGTAGAATTGAACATTAATTATTGGAGTCTAAAACAATCAGACGTATCTTCACTTGTAAGGCCGAATATTAATCCAATGATTTCTGTGAAAATTCAAATTAGAAGATTTCAGATATTTCCTGTCAGTGTTGGATGAGGAATCATTGCTTGGTTTGTGGTTGTGTAGACCTGGAATAAAAGATCTATTTTTCTTTGTAAAATTGGCACTACGAAATAATGACTTAAATTGAAATATGAATCTCACGATATTTGTTTGAAAACCTAAATTGAATTACTGTGTGATTGTTGGACTAACAATGAATTGATAATCTATTTTAGAACACTAACACATTACGTGATTCAATATTTCCAAACGGGTTTGCTGTGATTTTGATTACATAATAATTAGTATCATTGAACTGAGCATTAGAACGCTGGCATGATGTTTTGGAAAATACATTCGATATGCAGTCATTATTGATCATTCAACATTCTCAGATATTCCTGCAATCTGCACTTGCTGTCTCAGTTTTTATTCTGTAGAAATACAATATATAATTCATGCAACTTTTCATGTCATCAATATTCAGACATTTGTGTCAGCATTACAAATAAAATAAATCAACAAGGAACATGGGTATCATAGCAAAAAACAGTCAACAGCATTTATAGAGGTAAATTTTAAACATTGTCTCTGAGTGAATACATGAAAAAGTTTAATGGGGATCTGTTACAATGTACTGAGCGACAATTACATTTTTATCATGATGACTGGGGGGAACCTATCAGAAAACTCGCCTATATTTAAAAACATGTTACTATCAGCATCCTTTGTCGTAAATAATGAAGTCTGATTAATGGTGTGTGAAAGATGTGTGTAAATTATAAGAAGGCATCTCTTGCATATATTTGGGATGGTGTGAAAGCGTGATGTTTGCTGAGATATTCATCTTGGACTGGATAGCACGGTGGCACAGTGGTTAGCACTACTGCCTCACAGCACCAAAGACCTGCGTTCAATTCCCGCCTCACGTGACTGACTGTGTGGAGATTGCACAGTCTGCCTGGGTCTGCTTCTGGTTTTCTCCTACAATCCAGAGATGTGCGGGTTAGGTGAATTGGCCATGCTTAACTGTCTGCAGTGTTAGGTGAAGGGGAATGGGTCTGGGTGGGTTGCTCTTCATCGGGTTGGTGTGGACTTGTTGGGCCGAAGGGCCTATTACACACTGTAACTAATCTAATCTTGAGTACAATACTGACAAAAAGTTTTGCACTAAATAATAATTAGGTGACCTTGAATACCATCGCGTGGCTTGATGTGTAGTGATTAATTTATTTCAAGAGCTTTGAGATATTTTCCATGATTTGTAAAATGATTAATAATTTTGTGACAAACATCCAAATGTGGTCATGAGCTGGATTTAAAGAATCCAATGTGTTGGTGTGAAAGCCCTTCATTGTTGATATTTCCAAGAGAGGTGTATAATATTCAGGGACTGGCTGGAAGTCAAGGTGTAAGAAAATCTGATTCATCCTGGAGCCGATTGTTTCTAGCTGCTGTTTGATTGAGTTTGATTGATTTTGTATTTGTCCCAATTTCTCTGCCTATAGTTGAATTTAGAACTTCCAGTTTCTGTCCAAGGGTCACTTCACATCACTGGAGAGTTAAAATATAACTTATATATTGTGGTAACAATGAATTTTCAATTAAAGTGTGATAACAATGAATTTTCAATTAAAGTTTGTGTTTTAACCAACAAAACGATTTGAAGTTTTCCGGGAATTTACACTGACATTGATTAGATATTTATGAAGATAGATAAACTCAAAATTGTAATCTAGTTGCAGGATTGTTGAATTGTTAAACCACAGACTTAGGAGTTTTATTTTTTGAATGATTTGGAGGCGCCAGTGTTGGACTGGGCTGCAGAAAGTTAAAAATCAAATACCAGCAGGTTATTAACCAACTTGTTTATTTTGAAGAACTCGCTTTCAGAGTGCTGCTCGTTCATCAGGTGGTTGAAGGAGCAGCGCTCCGAAAGCCAGTGCTTCCAAATAAACATGTTGGACTATACCCTGGTGTTGTGTGATTTTTAACTTTGTTTTTTTGGAAGGCATGTTTTCTTTATTCAAATATACAGGCTGTTAAAGAATTCTATCTCAGCTTTCGTGATTTTATTTTAGTGACCACTCATGTATAATTCATACAATTTTCACTGTAATCAGTATTTCAAATTTCTATCAGACCGAAGATGAAAATGAGGACCAATTAATGAGTATTTCCATGAATGGAAAGCACAATAAATTCACTTTACAGAGGCAAGATTCAAATTTGATCTGAATAAGCAAATAAACATTTTGAATGGAAAATATCTGAAAATGTTTACATTTAAATTTGAATGAAGTCGAACTACTTCTTTTTGAAATACATGGCCTGAACATCTGTTTGAAAACATGAAAAAATCAGGACTATCAACATGTCTTGCTGTCAGTGTCCTCGGCCAATTGTCATAAAGAATAAATACCACTTTCAGCAACAAGTATCATGTGTAATTACTGAACTGAAAAGTAAGAGGATAGTCTTGTATTTATTGGCAAAAATGATAACCAGATGTTTACGGTGGTTATTACACTCAGTAACAATAAGATCAAGATCAATGGCTGTTAGAATCATTGGCCACTCGTAATGAAGAATAAACACTGCTTTGAGCAACAAGTATCATGGATAATTACTGAACAGAAATTTCAGAGGACACCCATTGTATTTATTGTCTCGAATGATGACCAGATGCTGACAGTGATGATTAATCTCAGGAACAATAAGACAATTACTCATATTATTTCCTGTACAGTAATTAGATGGTCATGAAGACCATTGTGTGGCTTTATGTATCGTGCTTTGTGTGAGCATTGATTTCAGTAACATTGTGATAGTATACAAGTGTGCAGCTGAGTTGAGTTGGCCATGCAAAATTGCCCATGATGCATAGATGTTTCAAATTAGTTGCATTATATTTTGTTAGAGTGGTGCTGGAAAAGCACAGCAGTTCAGGCAGCATCCGAGAAGCAGTAAAATTGACGTTTCGGGCAAAAGCCCTTCATGAGGAATACAACCTGTATTCCTGATGAAGAGATTTTGCCCGAAACGTTGATTTTCCTGCTTCTCGGATGCTGCCTAAACTGCTGTGCTTTTCCAGCACCACTCTAATCTAAACTCTGGTTTCCAGTATCTGCAGTCATTGTTTCTACCTAGGTTAGGTGCATTAGTCAGGGGAAATGTCGAGTAATAGAGCAAGGGAGTGTCTGGGTGGGTTACTCTTTGGATGGTCAGTGTGGACTGTTGGGCCAAATAGCCTGTTTCAACATTGTAGGGATTCTATGATTCTATGATTTTGGATTAAATTGATAAGTGAGTGTTAAAGACACTACTTAAAGTCAACAAAATATTTTAAGTTTAGCAAGGTACATTGAAGCCATCATGCATGAAGTGAGATAAGTGTGTGTGTGAGAGAGAGACAAATTAAATGTTCAAATGAAAACATGCCAATAGTTTCACAGCATATCAATCTTACATTCAATATGAATAGTTGAATGGAAAATAAAAATAAATTCCTGACAATTCATGCATAAGTAATAATTAGAAGATAAATTTGATCAAAGAACATACCAGTATTTAGATGAATTGAAATGTTTAGTTACAAATGTAGGTGATCAGCTGATCAAAGAACAACATGAAGTTGCATTTGGTTATTTTGCTAAAGAGGAATTTCGACTGTTAATATTTTCATCCTTATAATACCGGAGAATAAGGATTTATGTGCTTGAAATGTTTGAACTAGGTTCCTTTGAACAGTAAAACAAATCATGATTACCATGTCTTAGACTCTTCCAACTTAAAGGTTGCAACATCGTCAACTACTTTCCAAGGAATGTAGAACCAGCAGAATTAGATGCATCATTTTATTAGTGAACTGAAGAAAATAAATAGGAAATATGGTGATGATTGAAATGCAGAACAGATTGAAGAATATCTAATGTTATTTTGAAAAGCAGTTCAATCTATACGCAGATATTTTCTAATGAAATTTCCGAGCTGCTCTGACACATCTCCGCTGAAGGTGGAAATTGAAATCATTCCTCCTGATCTTGTTGTAGAGACACTGTCGGAGCTCCACAAGGACCCGTCATAACGTTACCATCCGAGAAGGGCAGGTGTATAGTCACAAGCTTATGGCGGCAACTCAAATGAATATTAATCAGATGTTTCGTGTAATTATTTGAATGGGAATTAATTGCGTATTTCCTGTGTGTAATGAACTGACAAAACGAATTAGTAATTTACAGTAATGATGTAACAAAGCGATAATGACTTTAATTAAATATGAATCACTTGATTTTTTATGATAAGAAAAAACCTAATCATTTGATCAGTGTACACTAATGAACGAAACTCAATCTATCAATTAGTTCCATATGTACAATGCAGTTTGTCACAGAATGAAAAGAACATTAACATACATTTGCAACATAAATGATTAGGAAAATAAATTAGTCACTCAATGCGGTTACTCATCTGAAGACAACTTCCCTTCTTTGCAGAAATGTTCAACTTCCCAAATTTTTAAAAATGTACTGTGACTATTTCATGAAACAATAAAGAGATGTTTGTTCCTTCTGTTGTCCTTCAAACAGTCACAAAAATTTTAAATGATTTTGTTCCATGAAAAGTGATTAACTTGTATTACGTTTATAAATACAGTAAATGTTAACATTGAAGTTAAACATAATTAAATCAATTCAATTGTTTCCAAGGTCAAAATAAAAATTGATATCCACAATGCCCACTGCGAAATCTTTACATTATTTAATTTATAAGCCATAATTTCGTAGTCATGTCCTGAACTATATTGAGCAACGATTAGGTAATAGCAACAATTGAATTGTCAAAATTATATCATTTCGTTTAAGAATACTGATAAATCTCAGTTAATTATTTAACTGAGCAATGTGGAGAAACGGCCAGGAATTGTTCTGATGAAAATAATTACAGTTCTCTGAATGCTTCAGCTGAGATTACCGCGATCATTCAAATGAGCAATCATCAGATATGTACAATGAGACATCAAATGGGAAGTCATTGGTTCCATTATGGGATCGTTCACCTGAAAAGTAACTTGATTTATACATTGTAGTGTTCGTACTAAGAAACAATTGATGCAATTAAAACGCGAATCGCACTATATGTGTTAGAACGACTAACTCCAATAATTGTGCAATTATTACCATGGCAGTGACTGGAAAATTACGTTGTAATCTAAAAAAAACAAATTGATTCAATATTTTAAAAGCACTTTGTTGTGATGACTATTGGATATTCATTAAGATCGGTAAACTGAGAAATATAATATGGTAGCTAGCTTTAT